>NW_010135316.1:0-69174 GCF_000699245.1 Pterocles gutturalis
AATGATTCTATGATTCTATGATTCTAACTGGCTAGGTCATTATGATGCTTCTATCTTACACTAGAGAGAGTCTATTAAGGTATGCATATAAACAGGTGGATCTGTTTATATGCCCTGGAACGTATAATGCACTCCAGTTATGTTCATTCTGGCACAGACAGACCCAAGTATTTTCAATGACTAACATTATTACACAATAACTGGACAGATAATACAGAGATATAATTCAACATCTCTTTCAAGGATTAAAGAGAAAATTAAAACATTTAGACAAAGTCCTATAAAAATGCTAAATGTGTATGTGAATTCTTATTTCATGCATCTGTAAAATTAACATCATTCAAATACTTTTGAAAAAAAGGGAAATTTAGGTCAGACAGCTACCATCTTAGAAAAACAAGAAAGAGGCATTCTAAGTAGAATACTTGAAAATACACAGACTGTAAAATAACATTAAAAAATTAAAAGAACTCATATAATTACTTTAGCCAGCAAACAGATCTGCAGTACCATGTTCTCAGTACAAATCTGTTCATTAAATATATGTAAAATTCCCTATACTGACAGCTGCTATGAAAATTCTTGTAAAAGCATCTAAGTATAGAAGATTTTACTCCCAACTATATTGTCACACTGCTTATATTACGAAGGGAGAGATAGAAAGTATTGTCATGAACTTTAAGGTCTTACAGCTCTGGAGAATTTAGTTTCTACTCTTGCTACACATGACTTCACTTAAATTTTAATTTCCAAAGTGATTACATATTTCTACCAAATTGCTTTAAAGCAGGAATCATTAAAAAAAACCCCAAACCTCACACATGTGCCAGAGTTCACTTAAGGTTCCCATCCTTTTTGCAAGTGACCCCATCAAAGCTTTTAATCTATAACCAAATTTTGATATTCTGAAATGGTAAATATTCTTTAATATTAAAATGAGCTTTACAGAAGTTATTTGATTACTAATACATGTATATATTCTAGTCACAAATTAAGTATCTTTCTCCCACTTCATATTTCTCTTTGCAAAGCTCCAGGTAGCTTCAAATTAAACTTGACTGGGAGAAATGTATCACTTTCCTTCAGGTGGGAAAAACTTTGGAATGGCAGGAAACGCTGGGAAAATAAAAGAAATGAATGCCAGGTCATAAGATCAGGGAAGTGGTCTGGGAAAGACAATTTGGGAATATGAACTCTGTACTGGAATACACTGGGAGGTGCTGGATATTTTGGGCCATTTGACATCCAGCCTTGGCCACTACAGCCTGCTTCTCGCATAATGTACTCCAATTTGGGCACAAGGACAAGGATTTTATCTGATTCCTCCACTCTTTTTTTTCTTATTCCTGTTATAAAAGATGTAGCCCTAGATAACAGGACATAAATGAAATGTGGAAAATCCAAAAGAGAAATAGTGTATTCTGTTCAAGCCCTTTTTTCCTTACTTACATCGTGGTAGCAATGGTTATAATGAAGAAAGTGAACATTATGTATTACTTAGTATGTTTTTTTGAAGATGACAAGGTCTACCACATTAAAAAGAGAGAGGGGGAAAAAGGAGATCTTCTTTAGGTAGGAAACAGGTCACATTTATTGAAATGTGAGAGCACAACTTACCAATTTGAATGGGCAAAGTCCTGCAAATTGTTGTAACAGTCTAAAAGCTTAGGAAAGGAATACCACAAACTTAAATTGTTTTTTGATATAAAGCCCAAAAGAAATTGAAGGTTAAGTACTGTCAGTCTCATGTAAGACCAGAACAAAATCAACTTTTTAAACAACTTCATTCTCTTCATAAACTAATTTTTTAAAAGGTCTAACCTTATATTTAATGCAGACCACCAACTAAGGAGGCTACCTATCAAGCACTTCTGCAAATTCTGTGCAATGACTGGCGAAAAACAAATGAATCAATTAATTAAACCATTCAGCAAAACAGTTTATAATAAACAGCTTTGGAAATCCTAGTCTATATGATACATATGCAGGTTAAATTTCCCTATAAGGGGAGAAATCTTTGCATGTAGGAACGTTTTGGACCATATTATGTATCACCTGGAAAAAAAAATCACAGACCTTTTTGAACATGCAAAAAAAAAAAGTTCCTCTAAAATACCTACAGGTCCCTAGGGTCTGAACACTCCTAGCTTATAAATTGTAAAGACTGCGGATCAGACTTTCCCCTCCTCCTTTTGATGTTTTCCCAGATCAATCTCTTTCCTTTGGGTTGCCACTGATCCTATCCTACCTGCTGTTAGGTTCCATCAGTTTGGCTAGAGCCCTCCAATAGCTAAAGATGAGCCATAATCACAATTCTGGATCTGCATACTCCAAATCCATCAAGTCTATGTTATTGAGTTCTACAAAGATGATGAATTATTATTACACTTTTATAAATATGCCTTTAGCTTTTTTATAGCAGCAGCATATTGTGGTGCACTAAGTAGCCCCAAAGGACATGGTAACAACTCTGAGTTGTAAGAGAAAATTCCCATAGCTCATTTATCAGAGCTTACACAAATACTGGAGGCCTGGCTAGATTTTTTTGTCTTCTGATGCTGCTACTAACATAGATGAGTTTTGTGTCATTGTGCTATACTGTAAATCCAGTTTAGTAAACATTAGGATAACACTGAAGAGAATAATACAAAATTGTTTACATTTAAAAATGCTTATTTTTAGCTCTATTTAAAGTCACTTGAGTTAGGAAAATAAGCAGCATGGATGTTGGCTTTATACAGAGGTCAATTGACTAGGAAAGAACTAAAAATGCTAGTTTACACCCTTAGTCAGTATGACTTTAAGAAAATACTTTTAAAAAGCTTTATAAACCCCTACCAAGGTAAACCATAGCTACAACTTCTTGAAAACCTCTTTTCTCTGTTCATAGAGTTTATGAAAATTATATTAGATTGAGTCCTGACTGTAATATCCATGGTGCGTACAAGACCTGGAGACAAAGGACTCACTAGAGAATTGCCGTAACTATAGCAAATACTAAAATTGTACCGCAGAAAGTATTCTTTATGAAAAAGCATAAAGCAATGCATCCAATGAATTAATTTTATATAGTAGCATGCCAAATAAGACTGACTCCCCAGTCATCATAACAAATTTCAAGTTGTAGGTTGTCCTCTTTGTTTGTTTATAAAATTCAAATAGCCAGTAGAAAGACTAAGAGCTGGTGGGGAGGGGTTGCTATTCTTTCCTAGGCTGGTGCAAAGAGGTAAAAGGATCCCCTTCTCATGCTGCTGGCAATACATAAATTAACAGGCAATATACAATCAACAATAGATCACCATTTAGTCTTCCTAAACTGTGGGATTAATATAATATATATACATCCCCTTTTGAAACACTTCTCTGTCTTTCTGGTTAAATTGTGGATCTATGTATTTGTCTGAATACAGTGGCCTGGATTTCTCCTTTCCCTCTTTTGCTGTTGGTCTCTGATAGCTTTGTATGTCTCATACAGAATGTGTCAGGGCAAATCTTGTTTCTGTTGCACCTACCACACGATGTCTCCATCCAACCTTCACCTCACCCTGTAGTGCCTTTTCAGACACATGGATTTAAAGAATTTATTTCTGTTTCTCATGTGTTTCTGCAACAATTCCTTTCAAGTAACTCTGAATTTATGTTAGAGAATCCTTTGTGAGCTACATCATGATCAAGTCATGATTCCTTCCTGATGTTGGATGGGATCTATTTCAGACTCCACAATTTCAGGTGGTCTCCCTTTGTGTTAACAGATGTCAGTCTCCTGAATCAGATTAAGGTCCACATAGAGTATATTCCATTCTATCAGCATTTGATGTAAAAACCTACATGAGATGCTGACTGGGGGTTGGAAAAGATCTGGCTGCTGGCATGAGTGGGAGTAAGCAGCCTAAGGACAGTGTGCAAAATGTAGTAACAAGTGACACTTCCATTTTTGTCAGAAACTGAGCCTTGGCTTGCTGAAGAATCTGATCTACTGCTTAAAATTATATTTCTAACCTGCAATTCTTTCTTATTGCTACTTCCAGCACTGATGTGCATTGAAATTCAATACAAATGGGGCTCATTAATATCTGCAAAAGGAGAGCAAGTTATCACCTCGAAGAGTTTTATTGTTCTCCTTTTTGACTGAGGCCTGAACCTGGTTTAGAGCTGAGTGGCTGTGAATCCTTGTGTTCAGTGGTGATTATCTACAGACTACGCAAGATTTTAAATGCATATATATGTATGTGCGCACACACATCTAGAGGAAAGAATATGAGAGACTATCTCTACATGTTGAAAAGCTTAGTATAATATAAATCCCCAATTGAAAAAATAATAGAAGCATCAATATATATTTTCTTTTTTAGACAGTGACACTTTAGGTAGTGTAGCATATATTGATATTAAAGACCCATTAAATTAACATGCTGTCTGGGAAAAAAATTGCTAGTAAACAAAGATCTATTTATGCAGTATATAACACCTGAGCCTCTAAGGTGCCAATAATCTTCAGTTCCCATTGACCTGAATAACATGAGAACAATATGATATTCCTTTTGTATTATTTGAGGGAGTGTTTTCAGGGAAAAAGCTTGGTTCTGTGTCTGTGATTAATATAGACAACTAATTAGGGGAACAGTATTTTATAATTCAAAACATTAACACTGCATTATGATAAGCAGACATCAAAATTATGTGCCTATTACTATAAGGTCCTCCTGATGCCATTTCATTTTGCTTTAAAAGGATCTTTAGTTAATCTCTATTAAAAACATGAAGAAACAAATACATTTGTGAAATGCCTAAACGTAATTGAGTGCAATCTTGTTTTTGTACGCATTGATCTTATCTGAACAATTTCCAGGTATATTTGTCGTCTTCTAATCGTCTTCCATATGTAGCAGTCTCCTTAGCTTTTAAAATACAAATTTCAGGACAGACCTGTTGCAATTTAATATTGAAAGTAATTTCTTAGTATGAAAATAATTTATTAATCATATTATCATTTATAATTCCATTTCTATTACTGTTAGGAGGAAAAGTGGTAAGTGATGGCAGGTAATCTAAAACATGACCACTAGGGGTCATTTATTTTACACAAATATTCCATTACAGTAAAGTACTGTTTTCATTGAGCAAGATTAATATTTTCAATAGAATTAATTAGAGAAGAACACTCAGAGATTAATATCCAGGGTTATCAACCACATGTGTTCTCTAATTTTAAATGGTAAGTGAGAAAAAAGAATACTACACTATTCAAAGAGCTAGCCAGAATAAAGTCAAAAAAATGAAAAAACAGGCACATAACTTAATATCTATATAGAACCCAAATACACACTTTTTTCACAGACTTTTTATTACATTTTTAAGGGGACAAATAGAATGTTGTAACTGCTCTGACATAGATTATGAAAAATTCTGCTTTATCTTGTATGCTTACTTGTGCTTTTATCAAATTGTCTGCAGTCCTTCTAAGCACTCTGTAGAAGTTTCAATGAAAACAGAGCTGAATGCTAATATTCAGAGAAAAACAAGCATTTGATTCATTAAATTGTATGTGTTAAATAAAAACCAATATAGTCTTTAGAAGTATAAATCCTATATACTTGACAGTCAACTATAAATATGACCTAAAAATCAAACTGTGCTTCAAAAATAAAGCAAAATTAAACCAAAGGTTCAAAAACTTCAAAGTAAGAAAATATACAGTAGGTACCTGCACCTAACATCTCGGATACAAACTTTAGAACTTCAGGAAGTAGCTCATTTTATCTTACAAATAATCTTTATTTATATACATATTTCTATGTACTTATAGTTAATGAAATGAAGCACACAAAACCTGAGGTTTTTTTTTCAGTAAGAAAACACCAATCATACATAAACAATGAATGACACTGATGTAATTTTTCCAGTGAAACACTAAACCTTGTTCTTTACCTAATTCTCTAAACAGTATCTGCACATGCATACAGATCACTAGACATAAATATAAAAATGTCTCCAGCATAATATTAACACTAGATAGTTTGGCTGCTAATTTCTGATCTGCTTACAGAGAAAGAACAGGCCTCAACTCCAGCCTATATTCTGACTCATTACTGGCTCCAATTTATTACTCCTCATTCTCTCCCAGGCATACCTACTCTCTTTTCTATAGGTACACTCTTATTACTATTAAGAAGACAAACAAATTAACCATGAAGACAACAATACGCTCAGAAGTTTCATATGTGTAAAACATTAGGGCTTATACACTATTCTAGCAGATTTATTACCACTTAAGCACAATAAACCTAATAAACAGTGACACAAACCCAAACACCAGCCCCATCAACTATATATACATTCCTCAGCTTTGAGGCTACTCCTCTCCCATCTCCAGCATTCCAAAATGACTTTTGCTACAGATATTTTTTTAAGTCATCTGCAAGCCCTGAAATCTCATCAGGCATTTTAGACTTGCCAAGATAATTTTTTCCTTTTCCAAAAGAGGAGGAAATTTATACAGTAATACACCCAACAATCAAACACGAATATTGTATAGTGGGAAGAATCACTCCCTGTCTTTCTTTACATCTCCTGGTGTGTTCCATTTTTATTGTTTTTTGTCAAGTGAGTTGCTCATTTCAGAAATGAATACATCTTATTTGCTTTAGGAGCAAATAATTTCCACTGGGGGGGACGACAAATCTACCTACACCTGCATAAGGTGTCCTCAGCAACAGAAATCATCCCAACAACACAGATGTCTGGGTTTTTTTTGTTTAGTGATAACAGTGAATGCCTCAGCAACATTGTCTTTTGATATTTTAATGTGAATGCACTAGAAAGCCATAATAAAATGATTTACATCTTTTTGTCCACCAAATTATCCCTAAGCATTCTAAATCATTTGAATTCTTGCCCTAAAACTGTATCATTATCTGTCAATTTATTTAATTTTTGAAAACTCAGGGTAACGAGGGACATGAATATTAACTGCGCTGAGAACAAGTGGAAAAGCAATCTCCATAAAAAGAAATTGTACGTGCCAGGATATTCTTTATAAAATGGAAACTACCTGAAGTGAAGTTTGATAAAGAAATTAGAAAGGAAGAGCACCAGGTTCTTTGCTCTCAGTTTTAAAATAAAATATACAACTTGCCCCAAAGTTTATCATAGTGCAAATCTGGTTACATTTACAGTGCTCCAGGAAGAAACGGAGCAACCTCAGAGTTCACACAACTTGTGTAGTCCCAGTATTTAATGCAATAAGGATCTAACTAAATGCTGTCGAGTAGATAGTTAAATGAGGCCTACTATTTTGGGACCCGCTCAGTACACCTGCACTGGCCTGGACAATTTAATTTGTCAACTATTCTAGGAAGCTCACCTTCAGTAATTGGCATCTTCTTTCTCCTTTTGCATAGACCAACATGTCAGTCAGCGGCAACAGAAGAAATTTAATTGCACTGAGTCTTAGTACCATCATGGGCCACATTGACAGTACCAGTTCAAACAATTATTTCTACTGCAGAGAAAAACAAGCCGGAAAACATCACACCAAGCCAATAAAAGACATTAACTTGCTATGAACTTCCTGAATTCTGTATCTAAAATACATAATTTTTTACAAAACAGCAGTCCAGGGTGCCTAGATTCTGCTGTGATCAATGACAGCTTCCTTCAACCTAATACCAAGATAGGAATTCTGTCCAACAAAGGTTCGTGCCCTAACTACCACATCTCTAACACTGCAGCTTGGACCAGTTTAAAGTCCACAGAGGGATCATAATACTGGAACTCAAAAGTCTTCTTCAGCCATCCAAAAGAAGCTCCCTTCAACTAGGACTTTGAAATTCAGTATTAATTGGCCTACTGATACCAAAGCATGGGGGGAAAAGGTATGATCAGGTAATCTACAGGAATTCACACTTTCCTAAGCTACAGGAGATCCCAGCACTTCCTGCAAAACAAATACTTTTGGCAACATGAAGCAAGTACATTGCATTTTGATCTTGAGTTACAAAGAAACAAGTCTGTGGTCAGGTAAAGCTCATAGGATGCCTGATTTGGCAGGAAACCTGGATCCTGGATGCTCGCAGCAACAAACTAGAATTCTAACAAGCAGAGGCAGAGGCAGGCTAAGTTGCTAGTGAGTTAGTGTATGCCTCTTCAACAGTGCCAAGGGGAGTCCTATGCAATCCTTACTAAAACTTAAATCTGACTTTCCACAGGAAAACCTGCTGGGAAACTGATGTGTAAACAACATCTGTCCCACCTTTGGAGTAAATCCAAGCCATTGCAGAGTCTCTTAGTGCCATGAATCTGCAACTAGCACTATAGGGATGTAAAGAGCAAATCAAACCATTTTTTATTTAAGCATTTGGATGATTACATATCATGGTTCAAATACAATGTATTGCCAAGTAAAACATTTGTCTTAACTAACCATTATAAATTTGTTATTTTTCCCTCTTCTTTTCAACCTGAAGAACCTTGTATTGGCACCTGAGAGACTGCACATTACACTTAGACTTAAGCACACAGAGGAAAAACAACACAAAAAAATATGGTGTAAAGCACATTACATATTATTTTATGTAGCATATTGGCACCGTATTAAAAATTATGCATTGTGTATAGATTAACAGTCTTCTAGGCTTTAAACCAGAGATGAAATTTCACCTCTCTGCAAAATCAGCCATGAAGAATTCGGTGTAGTAAAGTCTCTCCGTAAGATGATCTAGCAGATGTGTTTAATTTCTTAATTTCTGATAAAGAATTCATCATGAATGTAAGATGTCTGAGATAACTTGCAAATACTTCACTGAGAAACTAATGCTGACATGACCACTTATCAGCATACTAAGTATGCCTGTAAGTAAGAAGTAAAAGCTACATGTAAACACATAAATGATAGCCATATTTGGGATAGATAAGATTTTGACGAATTCTTATTCACTCTGCACCTCTATGTACCTCATTTAAATTATATCTGCATAGAAAGTCAGTCTATTGTAAATTACTTACTTGAATTTTTTTTACCGAAATGAATTTTGCGGGTGACATATGCCTGACATTGCTGGACCCTGGTAAATTTAAGTACCTTGTTACTTTATAGAAAAAAAAGTGTCGCCATTACTCATTTTCCAAAAACCAAGAAGGTTCGGATAATTAAGTATACCTACTTACGTGATTAATTCTAAAGTGTCAGGTGGGGCAGACAGTAGAGGATGATTAAGAAAAAGAAGATAACAGAAGGAAAAAAAAATTCCTATAAAAATTATGTCTAAACTCCTATTTTTGACAAGGAAATACAAAATGCAACCATGTGGCTGAATAAAGGGGAAGAAGGGAGACAGCGCAACATCTGGCAGAGACCAATAAATATCTCAGTTTTTGAAGAAATGTACATGTTTGTCACAGACATTTCTGTCAAGTCAGTCTTCAAGAGACCAGAACCATTTTTTCCCCTCTTCCTACCATAGCTTTATTATTTTCTAATGTAATACCTCAGGTGACAATATAGCACTAGCGATAACTAGTGCCAGCAGGTGCTATGTTACTGCATAGTACTTGCAGCAAGATCTTAAACACTTTTACAACTTTTTTTTTTTATTAATTTCTTAGAGACTGAAATCAAGGGAAGTTTCATATCACTACAAAACCAGAAAAGGAAGCAACCACAGATATGCATGCAGAGTCATGATGAGGAATATATATCCTCAGTTCTTTGGGAAGTCCCAGCATTATTAGTGCCTGAGTAACTAGAAGAGGGGGAACTTTGGCTTCGCTGACTCACATCAAGATTTTTTTTTTCTTTTTCTTTTGGTCCTATTTTTAATCTGAACATTATCAGAAAACCCAAACACACTACAATTACCTAATTGCTGCATACCTTTTTCCATGTTGTGTATTTCATTCAGCAACATCAAGCTACAGAAATGATTAAGTCTCACTAAGTTCTCACTGCATTACAGAAACTAAGACACAGAAATTAGGTTTTCTTCAACTCTCAGATCACACATCAGGACTGAGGTGCAGAATTTAGATGTCCCACACTGAAGTCTCACAGGCTTATCCTATTTACCTTATCTCCTAATTACAACATGAATAATATATACAATAAAAATACAGAAAAAAATCAGAATAAACACAAAACTCCATATACCAGGGCTGGAAGCTAGATTTTTCTAGCATAACTCTTACAATAAAGTCAAGAGAAGCTACAGATATTTGACACCTCTGAAAAGCAGGCTGTAAGCAGCTTGCACATAGTAATAACAACTTTGTGACAGAGCTAAAATACAGTCCAGATTTCTGGATTTTCTGTGATTCGCTACTAAGCTGGGAATAGTTAAATAGGATTGATAACACACCACAAACACTTCTACAACATATCACTAAGTGCATTCAGATAAAGATGTGAAAATCATTTCATAAAAAATATGGCCTTAATTTCAAGCAATATAGTGTCAATTTCTGGCTCTGTGTTCAAACTACGCCGTATGGTCTTAAAGTAAAAAATATCTGTGGATTTGGTCCACGAAATAAAAACAGATGAGAGTCTTAAAAATATAAAACAAAAAGTAACTCTATGAATCTTTATTAAGAGAAATTACGGCATTTTACAACAGTGATGAATAGCTGTTCATCCTACTGTCAAAGTCATAATTGTGAGAGTCAACAAGAATGTGTGGAAATTCTGAGTTCTGTGATATTTAAGGGGGAAATGTTGACAACAAAGTGTTCTGATTTTCACCATACTAACAAGGTATTAAAAACTCTTCCCTATATCCTGCCAATATTTGTCCATTCTTCATTAGTTTCTGCTCACCTTACAATAGAAGTGGTCTGGAAGCTCTTAGAGGCAACATTTTAGTTTGGATCAAAACCATGTTTTTGAAGTTAAGCTCCTGACCATGCCTGACTACTGAATTTTAGTTTATACTACAGAATAGTGTTAGAGCACACAAAGCAGACTCCTTTATGATGAAACTAGGTAGGAGGATGTATTCCAGGGACACACCTAATAGCCCTCCATTGCTACGGAATCTTCCCTCCCTGGGAGTTGACTAGTCTGAAGTAAACTCCCTTCAAGGTATTAGTGTGGACATAGGCTCCTTAGCACCAACTGTTTTAGTCAAAGAACAAGTACCGCTTTGGGACAATTACTTGCTAATGTAGACACAGATTTTGTTTTCAATTTATTTTTTTTTAATTTATAGACAAGGGATTTCTTATCCTGACAAAGGTCAAGCATTAGAATCTGATTCATTTTCCATTTATTCCAGATGTACACTATGCAACATTTTTGGTTTCAGTAAAGTTGCTCCAGATTTGCCTAGGTATGAGAGAAAAATTAAACAGACTTTCTGCTAAATTCCCTGATACTTTTAAAATCCCACTAATCCCTACAATGTTTATCCACCACCCTTGTTCTTTGTGCTGATGAATCTGACACACACTCTTGTCTCTGAAGTGGATGATCCAAAGATTCTTAGAAGAAAGGGGATTTGCATTTGATACAGTCCTGGCTATCCTCAGACATATGCTGCCAAATCCATTGACATAGAATATGGAGCTGTTATGATGAGCCAGGGGAAAAAAAAAAAACAAAAAAAAACCACCACAAAACCCGCCCCGGATAAAGTCTTCAAACACTTCTCTGGTTAAAAAGCTGGGAAAGTTCATTCTCAGATCTTTTGAACCTGAAAATCAATTTCATCCTTCGTCAATTTTCACCAACTTCTATAAGTTAAACAAAAATAATTAAAAAAATAATCTGTTTTGTAGACAATTCACTTGCAATGTGATACAGAACAAAATATGCTAATTAATCACTAACTGAAAAGCTGTTACGCAAAGACAGAACCTTTTCTACCTCAGTATGTATTCCCATACATAGTCTCACTAAATGGCATGTATTTCATGGAGAAGGTCACCAGCATATATGTAGGAGAATAAGTTTGGTTATTCTACAGTTCCAGCAGCATACCTCATCAAAATATCATGTAGAATTCATCTGGAAAAGCTTTAGCGTTAATGAGAACTGCAAGAAAGACAGAGCCCAGACTGTTTTGCAAATCTTAGTTTCTGGTTGATCAGAGAATGTATACTTCATCTTTGAAACAAAATCAAATTTTAGGGTTGAAGTCCATTACAGAAATGCATATGACAACAATTTTTCTTTATAATTACATTTTCTAATCTATTCTGAGAAATATTTATTCCATCTGCATTTTATTAGCATGTTTCAGTACTACCATACCTACCTAATAATAGCATCACTGCATTCAAAAAACCCTTCAACTCCATTTCAAAGCCAGCCAATCCTACATATCTTTGTTTAAAATATTAGGTTGACAGAAAACAGAAACAAGTGCCGCCCTCATCTTAAGCAATTCAGTAGTTTTAGAGGAATATAGACTCATTTCCATTTATGTCCTGGAAAATATATCCTGCCAGTGTTCACAACCCTGTGAGTTAGCAACAGTGTTTGGAGAACACGAGAGGAAGAAAAAAACTCCAAACAATACTGTTTATATTCACTGGTCTACATCCTCTATTATATTCAGTGGTTACTTGTATGAAATGATATTTATCTTTCTGAAGTTTAATAAAAAGATGAATTATTTACAGATTATACACTCAAGCAGTATAAAATATCCTGAACTTACTGATAATTTTTTATGATTACATGACTATGAATTTATTCTAGAAAAGAAAATCCATATCCAAGAAGAATAATAGCTCTTTCTAATGGTTTACAGAGTGTGTACTACTATTCTGCTCCTTTCTTTTTTACAGGCTTTTAAAAGAAGTCACAAACTAATGCTACTGCAGTAGAACTGTCCACAAAAAATAGAAACACAATTTTTTTTATTCTATTAATTAAAGTCTTTGTACCTTTTTCTTCATATTCTGTACATCACAGTACAGCAGCTTTGCCAAAGTACTGTGCTGATTTACGAGCACAGACTATTCAGACCAATTCAAGTTTTAAGAGCACATTTTCAGAAATGGGATTTCCATACAATACACACAAATATACAGTAGAATGTAATATGAGCTAACTACACATATGTGAGCATACATATAGCTATCACTGAAGACAAGTTTCATCAGCTTGAAAGAAACTGAACCCTAGGCTTCAGTTCAAATAATAAACCGCTTCTACAATCTGAACTACAGGAAAAGCTTTCTTCACCACTAATAGCGTGATATTGTTTTTGTTTTGGCGAAATGGGCAGCAGTAAAAACAGAGAAGAACGACTTTAACTTTGCCTTTCATAAATTGCTATCATGCCTTTCATAGATAACCAGAGAATAAGAAAATGAAGAGTTTTCATTGAAATCAAATCACTGAAATATTAATGTCCAGTAGCACCAAATCTGGACTATAAAATGCTTGAACTGAAATGTTAGAAATGAAATGGAAATGCCAAAGAGTTCAGAAAAAAAAGCTGCTACAATGATTCAGTCTAAAAATGTGTACTATTTCAAGACTTCAAAAATGAGCTTACTAAACTCAGTTAATATAAAAAAAACCAGGGGATTAAAATGTGATTTGCGCATGCCTAGAGATCTCTACAAAATATTACAGTGGAAAGATCACTAACAGGAAAAAAAGAGGTAAGTGGAAGATGAACCTAAATGTTTGGATTGAAAGTAAACATACATTTTTAACAGTAAAGTCAGCTAACAACTGCAATGAGTTCTCTCAGTAAATGGAAGACTTTGTATCACATCACATCTTTAAAATGAAGTCTGAATACCTTTCCGATCAGAAGATATTTGCTTAAAGCAAAATACTGTAGGAAGTGCTATATTAAGAAGTGTGACAAAATTATCACAATGGGCCGTTTGGCTTATATTCCAGAAACCAGTGATATTTCACAATCTCATTTAGCCTTTTTCCCAGTCTACAACGACAGTAATTTAAAAAAAAACAAAAACAAAACTATTTAAGAAATCCTTAACCTAAGATATGATATCTTCATATGCATTTAAAGATGAGATTAAAAATGTGAAATATGCCATAATTTTATAACAGATAAGCAATCACCAATAGTGGTCAGGAGCAATTTAATTCTTAGGTTTATTTTTTAATTATAAAGTTTTCAAAATCAGTAAACAATAAAATCCATTTCAACTGATGTCTCCTCCAGTTAGAGCTCACAGTAGAAAAAATTTCCCCAGCACCCTGTTGCAAAGGCAAGCCAAGATAACCCTGAAGTTACTTTCACTCTTCCCTCACCCCAGCTTTCATTCTGATCTCTTTCTTAATTTTACACAAAAGGTTTGCAGCACTTCAGATCTACAGTAATACTGTAAAAGTCTTACAGGGCTTTATGCAGAGTGACTGACAATCTGACTGATACCTGGAATATGCAATTTTTTATTTAATTTCTTTTTCACTCTGATACAAGTTTAGGGATCCTAATTATTTCTCACATGTATTTTATGACGATAAAATAATGCATATCACTGTTCAAAATTGCAAATATAAGATAAGAAAAATTAAGGTTAAAATTTAGTTTTTGAAGAGCTTTACAATAATTTGTAAAGTATTTTTCAGAAAGATTATGTGCAATGAAGAACGGATTTTCTGTGAATAATAGTATACCGACTGTTGACTTCAGTACCGCCTTCTGCCTTTTAAAATCTAAGTCACCTAAGAGTGTTTTGACTAATATGACTGTGAATAGCAGAACTAGTTATCCAAATTCAGGGTAATTAAGTGGACTTTTACTCAGAATGAATACTATTTAAAATACTATCAAAATATACTTCATACACTCAATATTATTTTAAAATTACATTTTCTTATAGGAATAAATAGAAACTGAGCCATTTGTTGAAAAATGTTACTCTTTCAGTAGAGATGTACTATAATTAATAGAAATTTAAATAATTATATGTGAGTAGAAAATTCCTTTGTTTTGAGAAAACATTAAATTCAAAAGGGTAACCAGAACAACACATATAGCTGATGCAATATCTTTTAGGGCTATTAACATCAGAATATTAAACTCTCATTGTCTAATTCTTCTTAATGGTATCACACTGTCTCTAGCAAACTTGTGAAATTTTCTGAATTATTAAGAATTAATTATTTTATGGACATTGCAAAGAAACCAGCTTGCATAGAATCCACTATTTCTAATGCTTATCAAGGTGCAGATCCTGTGAAAGAAACAAATCTGCAAATCTCCACAAAAACAATTTGATACAGTTTCATGCGGCATCAAATTGTTCCACACAAGTGGCTAGCCCTCATTTTTGAGGCCAAATAATTCCCACCAGTACCCTATGAATAAATACACCACAAGCTAACAATTTTGCTAAAGAACAGAGTCTGCCCCACTCCATCTAGTTGCACTAAGGCTGATAAAGAGTAACAAAAACTGAGTGCTGAAGTGAGCAAGACCTACTAGAATGCAACAAGTTGGAATTTTTAATATTTATCATATTTGTATTTTATGCTCTTTATCTTACTGAGGCTTGTACAGGGTACTCTACCACATGTACCTTATGCTGAATACAGTTGGTTCGTTTGAGCACTGTTCTCTTGCAGCACCCTTCCTGCGTGTATTTTAAGTGCCTCACAAACAAAAGGATAACAATATCGTAATGTTCCATTACCATTTTTCTTCCGTACACACTAATCAGGTCTTACAACTCTGTTCGTGAAGCTGGTGTTCTGTGAGGTCTAAGAGGGTTTTAAAAAAGGAGGTGAAAAAAAAAAGATCTGTGGGATAGGATGTTCATTAAATTACACCAGCTATCTAAGAAAGGCTTAAAATATCAGCAAAGTACTGAGATGTGGGGGATGCATGCAGGTACTCATGTTGACATATACGGGATTTGCTTTTTCTTTTTTTTTTCATTTTGGATTCCAACTCTGGTATTTGCTGAAGAGATAAGGGTTGTGGTGTTTTGTTTTGTTTTGTTTTTCCTCCTAGTTGCTTAATTAACATGGCATAGTTGGCCCTGGGACTCTGTCAGAAATGACATATACATCAAAAAGTGGAATGGGTGTCCTTGCTGCAAGGAATTCTATTTTTAGGCAGAAATGACTCATCAACTACTGGGGTGTCCCAAAAGCTACAATTTGTCAAACTGTGAGGAGAAAAGGGAGGGAAAAAAATGGAAAAGAGGTCACATCTTTATTTGTATCTGTGGCTTGAAAAGCAGAGGGTAAGGCCCTGATTAACTCAACGCTTAAAGACAACCTTATATGCAAGCCATGTTTTCATAATAGCTATATGGTATCTGGTATTTTTTAAACCTCAGCTGAGTTATCTCCTATTCTATATTGGATGAATATGTAAATTTGTCTAGTGGTAAGGAAGAATGGTGTTAATTCAGTGTGTATAACTCATCTGTCTAGAGGGAAAGAAAGCAGGATGAAACATTTTCAGATGCATTGTCAGATGCTTTGGGATTAAAAAAAGCAGAGATTCATTTGAAAAGAATGAATATGAAAAGAATGAATTTGAAAGTATTTTAATGCATAGATCAATAACATACTGGTGTGTTTTTAAAAATCATTTAAAATACAATTTAACAATATCTTCTCAAAGCAATACGGGAAACACATAAAGCAGCATGAATTTGTATGAGTTTGTAAAACAGAGAAGTGGAACCCAGCATGACACAAATGTGATCTCTACAGTTTCATTAGACAAACTGACCCCTAAATTATTGCATACTGGTGGTAAAAATAATCACAGGAGAGATTTCCTGAGAACTTGTTCCCAGTGAAAGCTACCGGAATACAAGCTGCAACTATCAAAAGAATGTGTATGTAAGTATAATGGCATCATTAAACTTACTATTTTATTGCTGCTGTATAGACAGTAAATTACTATTCAGAGAGACAACCATGATCAGTAGAGTGTAACTTAAGCCACCACGTAACAATTTGCTCTTCAGATGCAGCATACCATGTAGTGCTATAACACGAATATTAAATATAATTTTCAAAAGAAAGATACATTTACAAGACTAGTAAACCATAGGAATGAGAAACTGAAAAGATCTATTTTAATAAATTTTTCATCCCATGGAAACACCGTATGATTATTCCCTGAAGCACACTCTCTAGACTAATTTCAAGTGTCCAAGGGAGGAACATTTCATATTACTATCTACGGTCGACAAGTAAAATACTAGCAGTAGCATCAGTCCCTGCCTTGGATCAGAAAACAAATGATTAGACAAGGACAGAAATTTTAAAAAGGACATTGGTTCTGGGGTTTTGAGATAACAGACACTTTTATCACTCTGGTTTCACTGGCTTCACAGACCTATGAGTTCATGCAGAGGTATGAATTGAGTATGGTATCAAAACTAACGCAAGATTTATGCAAGCAGGGCAGCAGAGGATAAATTACAGAACTTAAAACATACTTTATAAATATGATTTTCTAGACATGCCTGATTGTGCCTGACATCTGCTCTTAACCTTCAGGTGAATGAGAGACTTTTGCCAACTCAAACTTTGAGTTCCTGCCCTAATGGAATTTAGAGCAGATGGGGACAACATTCCCAAAATAGAGCTAGAAAGCAATGAGGACTGCCAGTTGTCAATTTGCAGTCCTTTTTTCACCCTGATGTTTAACCTGATGCCTTTTGATTTCTCAATACACAAAAGCAGAAGCAATTCATTGGGAAAGAAAGATGCAGTCTGGCACATAGGAGTGTTGAATACCAATCCGTGGTATTCAAATGTCCTTTATCAATGGGCACTTAGAGAAAAATTCCCAGATGAGGCAACAATTTGCTATAGTCTTTTTCAAGCCACTTTCTTCCCCCACCCCTTCAAGGAGCTCAGATATTCCACATAAAGCATAACCAAGCTGAAACAAAAAACAACAAAACAAAAGACAAAAAAGAAAAGTGTTCTTAAATACAGCACAGACAAAAGAATCTGATTCAAAAGCAGATTATAACATAGATGTGTAAACCTATCCTTTTAAGTCTGCTTCCTACAAACAGCTTCAGAACCAGCAATATAAACTTTCTTGCCATGAATGCCATTTGTCATGTGATGACAGAACTGACTTGCAACACAGTAAGGCAAAAAAAAAGAATTTTCTACCTGTTGGTACTACATACTTGTTGTATTTATTCATTTTCATACAAGTTATAAAATGCTAACATCTAACATCACACACTCCGAAGCATTCTTTTGTGCCTACACACAGCCTCTGGATAAAAAAAAAAAAAAAAAAATAAAATAAAATTTCTCACAGATCAGCTACACTAAAAGACCAAACTCTTACCTGAGTAATTGTGACCTTGAACTGCGGAGCAACATGTTATGAAAAGAGAGTCTGCCCTGACCCAAAAAGGAGTACACATCCTCCTTGTGCATTGATCCATTTCAGTCTTTTGAGAGTCTGAGAGTTTATAATCATAAGTAATAAACTGTGTTACGAAAGTTAAGAGTCTTAAATGTTAAAGTTTTATAAAGAGTATTTTTTAGGCAAAAACTATTTTTGTAAGATTGAAATCCTATAGATAACTTACAGAAGACATAATAATCAGGTAGTCCAGCATCCTACCAACCTACTCAGTACAACTGAGATATCAGGTATTTTATTTTCTTCAAAGCTCCTTTTGCAGGAAATTCCACAACCCTTCTAGGTTATCTTTTCCAATATTTCACCACTGTCACAGCTATCAAACTTTCCTTAAGATCCAAACTAAATCAGCAAAGTTGTAAATTATACAGATTTTATAGTTTCTCCAGGCACCATGGAGATGACCTTGAGTTACTCTTGCATTTACATATTGGAATGACGCCATGTCTGCCCTTCCTACATCACAAGGTGGAGGGATTTTTTCTCTGCCAGGCTGAACTAGTCTTTTTCCAAAAGCTAGACCTCATTCCTTGAATTTATCTGTCACAAGAAGTTTCCTAAACTTTTCATCATTGCTGCTTTTCTCCAGGCTCTCTCATTAGCTTGTTCTGATATGATGGAGTAGAACAAGAAGGATGCTGTGAGGCCTGACCAAGGCTTAAGATATTCCACTGGTGTTACTCTAGAAATTTCACTTCTGTTAAATTTTTCTTTTCCTCTCCACAAAAAAATATGAAGCCAGGTTTTAGTGTAAAATTCTGCTCTTTTGAAAAAGCCTTGTTACATAAATACAGCTAACAGGCTATTCAAATTAGACAACACTTAATTCAGAGTTAAATTTCCTCCATTCATCCTTAAAAGAGATCAACTAGAGAGAGCAACAGGTCGTGCCCTCCTGCAAACATGCCAGTGATACAGATCTTTGTCCGTATCAAAACCAAACTTATGGCTATTCAGTACAAATTGGAGAAGGAAAAACTAGTGGCTAAATGCTTCAAAAAAACATTAGCAAATGCCATCTAGCTACACAGATCTGATTCCTTAAATACAATACTCGCATTTGTCCAGCTAATATTCTAAGAGATGATGAAAATTTAAGATCCATATAAGAATTGGCTCATGAAAAATTAAGACTTAGCTTCTTGAAGATCAAACTCTTAAGCCTGCTATATTCAGCGTAAACACTATTAATTCAACTGACAGATATTTACACAGAGGCCTATCTGGCAACATTTTCATACAAATAAAGTCACTAAATATCACTGCATGTATAAAGTTTAGTTATTCAACCTTACTGACTCATTTTTTGAGTAACAAAAGGATATAAGCTTGAACTTCAGTGATTTCTCAGCATGCAGCTGGCTGCAGCTGGAAAGCAGCTTTGCAGAAAATGGACCCGAGGGTCCTGGTGTACAAACTGAATATAAGCCAGCAATGTGCCCTGGTAGTAAAGAAAGTCAGCAGCATCCTTGACTGTATTAGGAAATGCGTCTCCAGCATGGAGAAAGAGACATGGGAGTGAGACCACTGAAGGGACACAAAGATGATTAAGGGACTGGAGCACTGTCATATGAGGAGGGCTGAGAGAGCTGGGACTGATTTGTCTGGAAAAGAGAAGGCTTAGCAGGATCTTATCAACGTGTATGGATACCTGACAAAGCCTTCTTTAGGAGTAATGAAAACAGAGTCAGACTATTCTCAATGACACCCAATGACAGGACAACAGAACACGACATTAGCTGAAATACATGGAATTCCAATTAAACCTATGGAAAAAAAAAAAACCAAAAAAACCAAAAAAAACAACACATTTGACTGTGAGGGTGATCAAGCACCAGAACAGGTTGCCCAGAGAGACTGTGGAATCTCCATCCTTGGAGATATTCAAAACTCTACTGGGCACAGTCGTGAGCAACCTGTTCTAGGAAACCCTACTTGAAGCAGGAGGGTTGGACTAAATCTCTTGAGGTCCCTTCCAATCTCAACAATTCAGAGATCCTGCATCAAGACAGCTTAAATAAAGTTACATGTTTAAATAGAAGCTGGTTAGTAAAATACTGAAAACAAACAAAATAGAAGAATATAATGGCTTGTTTCCAGAGCTACATATAAAAAACAGATGTGATTTATGCCACAAAATAATTTACTAATTTCTAATTTTTTTAGATGTTTTCCAGAAATTTCAACCTTACTGAAATGTTTTACAAGGCCTAACACTTCAGAAAATCTATCCCATTGCAATTTATCACATCATCAAGGTTGTGTATTGTGACTAATAAGAATTTCTGTATAATACCAAGCATTAAAAACAGTAACCAGAAATTTCCCCAGAGCTTGATTTGCCAGTTATTATAGAAGGAAACTTTTTTTTTTTGCCATTTTATCTGAAACTCATTCACAGTATTTCTCATTTAATTCATTTGCAACAATTAATTTTGACCATTCAGCAAACACAATCTTCTGGCATTGATTAACAGAAACTTCCATTGCATTGTTTTGTCTGGAGAAAACAGCATATTTCCATATTGCCTACAGTGATTATGTACAACTAGTGAAAATCATTGTAATCCAAAGTTGATTCATCAATATGATAAACACATACAGAGAAATTATCTTTATTTATGATTATAATTTAGCTGAAGAATACTAGAAAGTTTTATGAAGGAGTTTTACAACCTTCCTTAACTCCCAAGCAGATTAGAAGAGTTATTCAAGTAGTGCTTTACAAATTTTTCTCTGCATATGATTTACCAAACTCGGGCTCTCTGAGTATGTCAGAGAACAAATGCAAACATTGAGCCAAGAGACAGACAGCACATAAAACATGCATCTGACTTCTACAGGTATGCCTCACTATATCCAACTTTTTTAATACTTCAAGTAAGGTAACACCTACAACAACTGGTTGCTGTATCTCAAGGGACAGATATCTTACCAACAAACCTAGAAAACATCCACTCATACCTAACCCCTTTGTCTTAGACAGCTAAGTGCATACTAACACATGGAGGATAATTATCTGGTTTTTTCTCCCCATTGTGGCTTGTTTCTTTTGATTTTTACCTTATAATAATGTTGTTGCTGGATTTCACTCATAATTAACACCATCTGTACCTAACAAAGGCCTTCCATCTTTCCAGTGTTCAATTGCCTATAGAGGCCAAGCATTGGACTGCATTACATCTTCATGTGGCTTCAACTGAGTATGCCATTATGAAAGCAATAAATCTCAGGTATGGGCATTTTCCAATGAAACTTTGCAGAGCAATGAAGAAAATTAATGTTCATTGCCACAAATAAGGCTTTCTTCGGCAAATAGCTTTTCAATTAAACCAACAATGGTGTACACTCAGTTGTTACAAACAGAGTAAAGATAAAATTAGCCTTTCCTTACAACAGAAAATCTTATTTAATGCTGTACCAGTTAAAAGGGTGCTGACAAGAGTCTTTATAAACCACATATTTTGTCATTTGCTGAGAATTATCAGTAGGAACACCTGAAGTTATATTTCTGTTATAATAGCAAAAACCAAGTGACTTGAAAGTAATGACTCAAAATAAATTAATTTGCATATTTAACCCAAATTTTCTTTACATCAAAAAAATGACACCTATCACTTTGTTTGACTATTGAACAGTTAATAAAACTAAGAGTTATTTTTAGGAATTAACTGCTTATTTTTCCTTCTTTTTGTAAAGGAGACGTGGGGAGAACAAATCTAACTGGATTTACTTCAGCCTGAGGAAAAATTTATCAGCTCACAGAAATGGCCAGAAATTCCTGCAGTATTAACAAAATTGTAATCAACAAAAAAATCAAAATTGACAAGAAGACTGGCTGCAGGCTACCACGGGGAATTTGGATAGTCTGCATGAGACTGTCTTATTATTTCCCAATAGTTCGCATTATGCAGGGAATAATACTGTTTTAATCTACTTGCCAAGATACAGACTATTGTAATTGCAGCAATTTGAGTAATGGTAAATATCTCTAACAACATTTCCTTGAACTAGATCCCAGGATTTAAAATCAGCTTCTTCATCTCTATTCATCCATCATGAAAAACAAATGCATATATATTAACTCTAATATGTACTTAAAGTATGAAGAAATGGTCCAGTGACTACTTGGTGCGGGCTAATGAGTGTAGTAAGACAAAAAAGAGTTTTATAAATAAAATTAAAATAGTTTTCCATGAGTAGATTTCACTATAAGTAAGAAGGGCTGACACAAAGCTTAGTGTTATTTAAGCCCTAATTACTTAATTCATCAAATATGAAGACTGAAATGCTACATTGTATTGGGTCTGAGTTAGCACCCCCACAGCACCCTCCCAGCACTGAGTGCTGCCCTGGCAGCCAGCAGGGGGTTTAGAACACAGCTTGGGAGGGGGCGGAGCCGGGACAGCTGACCCGGATTGGCTGTTCCACACCATGTGACCTCAGCTCAGCCATAGAAGCCAAGGGCAGGGAGGAGGAGGGGGACATTCAGTTACTGTTACTGCTTTTGTCTCCAGGAGCAGCTGCTGCACACACTGAAGCTCTGCTTTCCCGGGAAGAGGCCAGACATGGCTTACTGAGGGGAAGTAGAGAATAACATCTTTGTTTACCTTTTGTTTCTGTGCATGGCCTTGGCCTTTGCTTTAATTAAACTGCTTTTATCTTGACCCACGAGTTTTTCATCTTATTCTCCCCCTTTATTTTTCTGAAGAGGGAGTGATAGAGGGGCCTGGTGGGCACCTGGCATCCAGCCAAGGTTAACCCACCACATACATATTAATTTTTATGCACTCAAAGTACTGGTAAATGCAATACTTAAAGCATAGGAGCCTGAACTGCAAGGGATGCCCTCAGCAAAATGATACAGGATAGCTCTAAAATCATGTACGGAGCAGAAAACAGCATTCTTTTAAAACTGGAAGACATGTAAATGTAAAAGAAAATACACTCACAACACTTAAAAAACGGATCAAACTGTAACCTGAAGCTTATGCTAAAGTGTATTAGAATATTTAGTGAAATAACAAAATCAAAAACACTGAACTTTCTCAAAGAACTGTATTTCTGATAATCTTAGACACATCTTAATTTTCTTATATATCAGGCCACTGTGATTCACTCAAAATTCAGATGTAGCAGCAATGAATTGTTTGATTTACAAATGAAATTTCAATTACTTTTTCCCCTAAGGGCCACAAAGCTGAGACAGTCATCAAAATGTTCTGCAGATTAGTCCAGGAGATGTGGAAAAGCTGACTGATTTGTAATGAAAATATGAGATTGGTATCTAAAAATACCTGATTTTGGGTGTTTTCACAGACTTACTGGACTACTCAGTTAAACTTCATGCCTCAGACATCTGTAAAACATGTAATACAGCTTAAACAAATGAGAAAGATGTGAATTCTCTTGGGCAGTAACAGTCTGTATCTGTAACAGATACAAAGACAAAATTGCAGCAGTAGCAAACAAGCAGCAAAGCCAAAGATGGAACACAGCCACAATTTATCCTCAAATATTCCCACAGAATCACAGAATTCATAAGCACTTGAAAAAAAAAATGCCACTTAGGGAAAAAAAAATATTTTGCTAGTAAAACATTCCAAGAGAACTTGGTAATGACACTCTTGTCCTTGTGCTGTCATGCAGGAAATTCTTCAAATAGAATATTTATTTCCAGTGCATCCTTCCTGATGTATTCCCATACAACGGCAAAAACCACTGTGAATCTTCCAAAACAAAAAAACAGACTTTTCATTTTGCTTTGTTTTGTTAAGGAACTTCTAGTATAGCATCTCTGACATCTGTGTTTCCAGCTAATATTGCAACTACACAAGTAGGTAACATAGACTTGCTTCACTCTAAATAATAAAAACAAGGCCAAAAAACTGAACTGAAAGGCACCACAGGAGACAGATGAAGCTCATGAAAACTGTATTCCAGGAGGGAATGACAATCATTTCTAAACATCATCCACATATAGAATAGAAGAATACAATTAATGTGTCATTAAGTGAGAGTGTATTTTGTGCACTCAAATATGTGGATATTTTTTATATACGTACGTAATAAAAGTGAGACAAAAGAATGAATAAAAATGAGTCAAAATATCAGCAGTTAACGAAGTCACTTAACAACCAAAGATGTTTTCTTTTTTTCTTATAAAACTGTTTTTGAAATTTGTGGTTCATTTTCAAAGAACACTACGTCAATAAACTATAACCTAGAACAGAGCTGGAAATTAATCTGATCAATTAAAAATATGTTTCAAATTTCATTATCCCATACTCTTCAGGGATTAATTCACAGTTAATGCAATCCCAAACAGGCCAAACTCTCACACTCCCACTGAGGATTATCAGTGTCAATCTAACTTTAGTCTGTGGTGACTAAAAGTACGTCTTTGTGCTCTCCCTCCTGTAATAGCTTTAATAAAAGGGGCATGGAGAAGAGGAGGATATGAAGGATGTTTTCTGATCATTTCAGAAACTTGTAAAACTTTATGAAAAGTCTAGAACAGACATATTTGCAAAAAGCACAAAGCTCGTTTTAAAAAAATAATTTAAAAATCAAGCTAAGAATCAGAAAAAAAGGGCATTTTCCTTATTGTATATTTAAGACAAACTTTGTAGTTTTACGTTTGGGCAGTATTCAGGCTCCCTGGATATCAGATCTGGACAAATGGGATTTTATACAATCAATATGCAAAAGGAGCAAGTCCTTCTGCAACCTTCTCAGATATACAAAGATATAGAAAACATAAAAAAACAGAGTTGCCTATAAGCTTAACTCTTTCTAATTTACATGTATAAAAAGAAATAAAGCTGTCCGATTAAAAACACAACAGTTGAGAACAAGCTTTGAGCTCAGCATGACCCTATATCTCTTGTGTGTGTGTTTGTATAAATTTTCCTATTCACAGTGCCACTGTTATTCTTAGATCCAGCTGTTTCACACTCATTGCCAGATGGCACTTTTACATACAATTCTAATCAAGTACAACCTGTGACATGACATTGAAAAAAAATTAGCTATTTAGGAGTAATTATACTGGTGCCTCTGAAAATACAAACTCCAAAAAACTAAACTGAAAAACACATGCGAGTAGAACATATAAAGCAAGTCGTAGGAGCTTTTATGTTTTCACCTTGCCATTGATGGGCTCTATGATTTCTACACTGATGTCAGTTTTTAGTGAAGGGACTCCAGTAAATGAGGTAAACTTGACGAGACAGGACAGTAATAACTGGCCATCAGAAAGGAAGCTTTTCGGGGAAAAAAAAAATTCTGTGCCTGAAAAGCACAGCTTGCATCTATGGTTGCATATTCCATTGTAGTACACTCCAGAAGAGAAAATAGAACCAGAGAAGAAAAGGGTATTCATATCATAAGCAGTCTCCATGCTACTTTAGTCCTGATATAAATAAAACTCAGAGAAGTACTTCTATATGTATTTGTTAGAACAACCTTTACAATGCAGAAAAATAAACAGAAGTGGACAAAGGAAGGAGGAAGATCGTGAAAATGAAAAATTAAAAAGTACTGGCAGACATCAAGCTCTTCATTCTACTGCAGCACACTCAGCAGACTCTAGAGAACCATCTAAAGAGTGCACATCAAGTCCGATTTTCCTCTTAAGAATGAGGGGTAATTCCATTATTTCCTTACCTTGAAGAATTAAATGATGAAAAATGTTAAAAGTAAACATGAATTGGAAAAGAATTATCATTAAGATACATTATGCTATTCTGTACTAAAGTAGATCACTTTCTTAATCAGAACTCTTCTAAGTAACTGCTTATGACTTCTTCTTTGAATGTTCTGCTTTTATTCAAACTTCAAATGGAAGACAGACATTAAAGTGAAGGAATTTCTAAAAATAAAAATGAAATTATTTGGTTACTTGTTACCAAAAGATTAAAATAATTATATGGGTGATATTTATAATAAATCTTTGGCAAATATTTCACATTTAACAGCTATTTCCAGTACTGAAAAATACCATTGTCCAAGAAAACAGAATTTTATTAATTACATTCTACAAATAAAGGAGATAAGGCGTCTAGTCCTTCACAGTAAGTGAAACATTTCCTACCAGGGTGCAACTGGATTTAATTGACAAGGATGCCAAGACAGTAATTTCTCTGCTAAATAAAACCCCCATTTAAGAGAAAACTGAAATCTTCCATTAGTTGCTACCATGCATCACTGAAAGTGTACTGTTCTATATCCATCTTGTTTTACTAGGAGACAACGATTCAAAACGGTGGGTTGTGAAAAGTAAAAGCATTGCATAAACAACAGAATAATCTTAATGAAGAGTATTGGAGTAATCCCTATGGTTTTCAAAATTAATAACCTTCATTCTTTCCACCCAGAACAATTTTTTTTTATTTTCTTTAGAAACTTTCTTAAAAGGTGAGATAAGCACCACTTTTTACTAAGAAAAGTCAATTCAGATTAAAGTAGATTTATTCAATCACAACTAAGCCCATATTTTGTAATGGAGTATGGTACAGAGACCCCTGAATTTGTGCCAGAACCAGAATTAGTAGAGAGATATTGTCTAGCAACACAAAGCTGCTTAATTGGCTCTGTTGAGATGTAGGACACTATGCTGATGAAGCCGCACTAGCTTCTGACCTCAGATCTCTCCAAATAGCATTGCACTGGACATATAATTTTATGTGGTACTAGACTGTAAGAGTGGCTGTTGGAGTGATGAACTGGGTAGCACAGAAATGCTCTTAGTTTACCCTCCTCTCACAGCTGTGACAGCATTCATTTTGCCTCCAGTCACCTTCCCTATACCACGAACATAGCAGAGGGAGCAATGGTAGTATCTACAGTATGAGCCTTATTGACTTCCTCAGTGTATTCCACTAGAACTAATCATGACACACATCGTTGCCTGATAAAACCCAGTGGTCTTTCACTCTCTCCCCTTTCTTCACTATCTAAAAGTGGTGGTGTTGTTCCCATCTTTCTTGATGCCCCTTATGTACGAAGTCATGTAGGATTCCTCTGAGGACACAGCTGCCATTGATCTGCAAAACTACTGACATATTAAGAGTCTTGGATGAATAGATCACCAGCTTTTTGTTTTAGACAAATGCTTACAATAGTACTCTCCAGCTTTGGACTGAAGACATGATTTTTGTCACTCACAAGATCAGTGACAGCTAAGTGTCCAGGGCACAGGCAAAATTCAACAGCTATAGAATACACTGTCAAGGGAAAGCACACAATGGTATATGTCCCTATCTGCTTGGTGTGTGCACTAGATCCTGTTTACCTCCAGTGCTCCTGGCCAACCCATAGTCTCTCTTGTTCCAGTTGTTTTGTCAAGGATATCACAAGCCTTCCTCTCACCCTACCTTAATTATTTCTTGTTTAACCAAATTCTAAAAGGAATTACTTTTACTAATCATGCACTTGGGGATCTTAATAGATTGATATTTCACTACATTTGAGTCTACATTGCAGAAATGGGTGTCAGATCAGAGGTCAGCTACTAATACAGAATAAAGCAGAAGTTTTCACTTCAAGAATATATCTGGGGAGTTCCTAACCTGAATTAAACTACTAATGAGCATTTACCAAAAAAATAAAAGATGTGTGAGAAGAAAGTACGGTAAGAGAGAAAGAGGAAGAAACAAAGGAAAAGTGTGGGAGTACATTAAGTTGAGGTTGCTGAATTTAAACTACAGCCAGGAATTAAACATTGGCTGAAAACCCAAAGACACCTACAGTTAAAACACTTTTCTATCCCCATGGACAGAGCAGTCAGTAAACTGGTAGGAGTACATGGATTAGGTGGCTCACAGAAAGGTTAAGCATCCCGGAGAAACCTCTCGTTGTCAGTTTTGCTCCCCTTGAGGAAAACAATAAAAGCCTTCTAGAATGCAGTGCCTAAAAATCATTATATAATCCATTAGTTTCATAAAAGACAATTGCCCCAACAAATAGCTGTATTTTGTTGGTCTGAAACTGAAACGTAAGCGGAAACAGTTTTTATTTGCTTCAACACTTTTGACCTGCATATGTCGGGCACCCAGAAGCTTTGCCATTGTGCTTTAAAAAGTTTTTAAAAAAATCTTCAGAAAAGCACCACCCTATGTGCTTCAGTGATGAAATATTAAAGAAAAATTTGCTAAAATTAAAGAGAACACTCATCACACTGTTAAGAATGAAATAGTATTGTCCTCGCTTCAACGGGGTTCAAGATAGAACTTAGGTTTTCCCACCACTTGGCTCTTCTCCACAAAGAAAATCTCTACATTAGTTACTTGTGTTATGCTCGACACATCTAGGCTACCAAGGTATGGCTTCAAACTGACACGATACAGAGCTGACACCAATGTATTCAAGAATGCCTTTTGCTAGTGCTACAACCTACCTAAATATCGGTATGTGCAGATGACAACAGTTTAATGTCTTATTTTCTGAGTCACATAAGGATTGTTTTAGAACATAACCACCACATTACAGACAGCTAGGATGACTCACATGGAGTGACTCTGGCATACTAGCTTAACCGTTGCAGTAATGGCAAGCCTAAAACTAGCTAGGGGAAAAGCAGCAAATACGTAGTCCTAGAGCTTTAAAATGCTATTGATACTTCAGAATATCACCCTTGCAAAATAACTGGATTCAACAGGGCAATATTCTGTTAAGTCCCTTTTTATTGGTTTCCTTTGTATTAGGCTACCAATTTGCCTGTTACACCACCGACAGCATCCAGCTTGATATGAAAACAAGGGTGGAATATGAATAATATCAAAGAGAAGATATTCCTAGTTACAATAGTTTGTATCAAACCACTGCATACCTCAAAAGGTCAGGATGAAACTTTCTATTCCCTGGCCAAAACTACAACACTGTATGATAATGTTGATGTATATCTAAAAAATATTAAGGTACTTTTCAGATTTTTACTGGCTCACCTTATTTTGGGAGAAATCTATCAAACCCAGGAGTTGGAAATCTGAATAGATACGCAAGATACAACGCTCATACTGTCTAATTCATTCACAGTTTTTCAGAAGTGCTTCTGTAAGTCTCCTAAGACACTTTTTGGCAAATATTCTTCCCTTGTATTTCTTTTTCTAGTCTTAAATTTGAAAGATTCTACATATGCCCAATGAACACAAAAACTATAATTTTGCAAGAGTACGTATAATCTCAACACATAAAAGTAGTTTTTCTCTCCATTCTATAGATCCAATGTGACTGCATTCAATCTAGTTTATATAAAATCTTTTTCTCATTCTTGAGTTATTTTGGTATCCTATGCACTATTATAAAGTTCTTCGCACTCAGGTGATGAGACCACACACTGATTTGAGGTAGATGAATGGAGCAATTTAGAGATGTATAATTGCTGCAGGAAAGGAGGCAAAGGAGAATGTAGTAGAATACTCACTTTGATGAATCTATGAAGTATATTACAAGAGCACCAATACTAAGAGCGAAGACTAAGACAACCTACAAAAGAAAAGAAAAGAGTAATTATTTAACAGTATTAAAGTGAAACATTTATTCTTTCACACACAAAAAAAGGATAATAATAAACTAGATTTTTTTTTTTTATTTTAGCTGTCATTTTCCTCAGAAAGCTACTCCTACTTGAATTTCAAACACTATATATTACCATAGAATGCTTTTTGGCATTGAAAAAGAGACACAAACAAGTTGAATCCTAGCTCAGGGAATCCCAGTACACAATTAGGTGCTAGATCCTAACGTCTGCTAAACTAATGCATTAATTTCAAATGGCAAGTAATCCTACTGCATGGCATTCAAATCACACTACAGCTTTATTAGACCCATCCTTCAGAACTGCAGTAAGTTTCTGCTCATTGGTAGATAAAACAAGAGTGACGAAAGTTTAGACTGAATTTTCATTTATATACATGGTTGTGAAATTCACAGGCTAAGTTTAAGGCTATGTAAAAATACATATGTACTCTGCACTCCTCTCCACTGAGACTCTAGTTAACTTTCAAACAGATTAAAACAATAGCTTGTGAACCATGTCCTGATACAATGAATCATTGAAAAACATACCCCAGCCACCTTGTAGTCCCAATGTTTTCCCCCCTTTAAATCTGTCAAAGTTTTTGAACCAAATAATTTTGTTATGTCTAGCATCCAGCCCTTACTAACAAGGTAGAACTTGCTTTTCTGGCTAGTTTAGCAGAAACTAGCTTAAGCACATCTCCATCTCTTTTTTCTTAACATAAAGCCAATACAATTGTCTGTTCTATTGGCTCCCAAAGATTCTCCAACATTGTTTCACATCCTACCCAAAGCAGGTCTGCATCTACACAAGACAGCATAAGTGGAAAGTCTGCACTCAAATTTTGGCTTGAAGAATCATGAAGTACACAATAGTTTGTGTACGCATTGTGACTTAGACTTCTGGCTTCCTTACTCTAGGCTTCTGCCTCTTGAACAATGCCATCCACCAGGCAATCTGTGATCTGCAAACACGAACCAAATAAGCTATTTTTTTGTATCTTAGAATACAATTCTTCTGGAAGAAATCCAAAAAGATTCCTATCTGCTGCACTGAGGATGGGAAACAGATGGAAAATTATGTCTCCTGTAACTGATCTGATTCACTGGTCTACAGAATCAAAACAAAATGCCTCTTAGTCTTCTGGAAGGCACATCTCAAGTAGCTGCTTAGAAGTAACATCCCTTAACATAAACTCAAAGAATTGATTGCTCAGGATTGAGTAAACCAGAGTACTGACTAAGGGGACACAGCTCCTCAAACTGCCAGTTAAAATACAACTTCTTAGGTCAGAAGAGGAAAAATTTAAGACATTATCTAAACAACTTCATGCTGGAAATAAACTAATGGTGTCATTTCAGTTCTGACTGAGCAGATTTATTAATCTGTATGAATACCATAACTAATGCATGCTACCACTACTATTGTTACTTTTGTTGACAATCACAACTGTCCAAGAAACAGATGGGCACCAAAACAAAATTTCTTCATTCAACACAGGCTTCAGAGGTTTTTCTGAAGCTGCTGTATTAGGAAGGAGTCTGACTATGACAGTGCAAGCAATACAAGGGAATGTGCAATGTGTTAATTCTAAGCAAACTTACTGAAAAAAACAATGTAGAAGTTTCTTTACTCTCAGCTACCATTCAGTACTATAATAGCAGTATCTAAAGCAAAGTATAATTATGTAACCAAACTCTGGAGCTCTGCAGGGCCAAAAAATCAAACAGGCACATATTTTCCAATAAAAGAAAGAAACTCATTAATTTTTAATATTATGCAACACTTAGCACTTGTTAAAAAAATCTATTCAATTAAAGTTTAAATTAATTTTTCACTCATTTTAGATTTTGCTGACCCTTTCTTTTTGCTTTGTGAACATCTGAGAAAGAGTATATACGAGTTACCTGTTGCATTATCACCCAAATCAGTGAGATCTGTCAGTCAAATTCAAGGACTGAAGCATAAAACTCTTAAAACAACATTTTTACTACCTGAGTCTAATACAACGTTAACATCTAGAGTTTGAATCTTCTTTCATTAAACTGCATTATTGATCAGATGTGTACAGTTGCTGCAAGAAGAAATAAGCTATTAAATTCATATCAACTGCTAAAAATCTCACCATCTCATAAGAAATTAATTCAGTGAACAGAAATTGTGGATTGTCACCTGGTAATAGACCCCAAATTATGATTAGTAGTGATCCCAAGGCCCGTTTTTCTCTGAATTAAGTTACTGGGAATCAAACTGATCGTGTACACCCTGCCCCACGCAATGCAGTATTTCAAGCCACGCAGAATCACAGTTTGGATCTGAATCAAATCTGCTCCGTTGCCCAGCTCTTCATTTATTTATTATCAATACATTTCAAGGGAAGTCCTTCTATATTTTCCCTAAAACAGAGTTAACCAAGGTGCTGAGGGTTCTGGGAACACAGTGATTATATTTTTGGTAAAAATTTTCATTTGACCCAAACCAGTTTTAAACACAGGTATTCAATCTTACATGGTTTAAAGTCAAGTATTAATGGTGATGGTTTAGCCTTCATTCTGTGGAATCATTTTTATATTAATAGCACCATCATAACCACCAATAAATACAGGTATCTCCTTACAAACAAACAAACAAACAAAAAAAAAAACACCAAAAAAACCCCGGACAAACAAAACAAAAAAAAACCACCTCAACCAACCAACTAACAACCAAAAAAACTAACACCAAAACTAAAACAACAGATTCACCTTATAGCAGGAGTTTTGAGGTGAAGAATGCTGAAATGACCATTTAATACTAAAAATGATATTTGATAAACTAAACTTGTAATCTGTTTGAGACTCTATGGCACTGTTCTCATTCTTTCAAGTTTTGCAAAGTGCACAAGTAAAGCTTGAATTTTATTTTCCATTTTACATAGCAAGTCTTAGGTCATAACACTAAGTCATTGCCTACTAGTCAAAGGAGTCATCTAGAACAAAACCGGCATAACTGGATAACAGCCTTGCATTTTAATTATACCCAAATCCTTAATAATTATCATTGTGCTGCTTACCTAATGTTATACAGATTCTGGGTGAGATCTTCCAAGACACTTAAGGAATTTAAATGTCCTATGACTATTCACATAACTGCCACTAAAATGCAAATATCTATAATTTTGCAAGGATTTCCAGGATTCCCATGCTACACCAAACAGCGAGATCTGTATGCAAAACTACTCTATACCACTACATACAAGTTCGTTGACGACACCAAGCTGTGTGGTGCAGTTGTCACACTGGAGGGAAGGGATGCCATCCAGAGGTACCTGGACAGGCTTGAGAGGTGGGTCTGTGCAAACTTCATGAAGTTCAACAAGGCCAAGTGCAAGGTCCTGCTTGTGGGTCAGGACACACGTATCTGACTTCAAATCAAGGTTTGTTTTATCTTCTACTGCCCCAAAACACATATCTAACATTACAATTCATAACGTCCCCAAAAGGGCATCAGAAGCGAACTGAATCTTAAACATCATTTTTATCCTGTTAGCAGAAAAACACTTTTTTCCTTTGCTATGCATGTGAGGTACTGAGCTGAGCTTCAATACATCAAGTGTGGAAAAAGCACAGCCTGAAACAATCAGGTTAGAGTTACATTTAAATTAAAAAAAAAAAAAAAATTAATACTCTTCCATGCTACATAAACACATTTGATAGAGACTCAGATGTAAGTCTGTTGCTGTATTTGCATCTTAAAAAGCTGAATGCAAGCTGGTTATTCAGACCCAGGGGGACAACTATTGAGTTTAGGTCTAGATTCAGATTAGAGTCTTTGCAAGATCTTCATGGGAAACATCACCTATTTGGGGGAACTTATTATGCTTGAGAAAGGTATAAATATAGACTGACACCCCAAACTCACAGCAACTAGAATCTAAGGAAGGAAAAAAAACATACACGTATGTTAATTGTTGCAGTTTTTGTTAACCAGGCCATGGGGGGAAGCTTGCTTGCTCTGTTTATTATTCCAATACATTTCGCACAACATTGCAATGGCTACACCTTTTTTATAACTTCTCTCTGTCTCAAATGAAAGAATCTTTTAATTTAGAATAATTTATGGTTTATTTAAGATTGAGATATATGAAGTTATATGCTAGCAGCTACACTGACTAAGCACTTAATATCAAGTTAAACATAAACACCAATCTAATTAAAGGAAAGAGAAGGACAAACATGGAATAGTTTCTGCTATCCTTAAATCTTTCCTAAAAAAAAAAAAAAAAAAAGAAATTCAGCCATGGAGTTCAACAAAAGTGCACAATGCCTTTTTGAAGCAGGAGTAGGAGAAACTGCAGATAAAATCTACTTTAAGAAAACTGTAAAAGATGTTTTGCTCTCCACTGCTAAAAACCCAACCAACCAACCAAAAAAAAAAAAAAAAAAAACCCAAACAAAAAAAACCAAAACAAACAAAAAAAACCCCTGAAAACAGCAAACTCGGAAATTTTAACAAATTTTTAACAAATCTTCAGGGAAAATATAGGCATAGAGAAAATACTATCAGAATTAAGCCATGATAACCATAAAGATGATCAGCACATCTTCCAGGACCAGGACTATGTAACAAAAAGATTATATTAATAATCCAATGGGTGGCACTGTTTCCTCTACAACTGCACTGAACTAACGTCCTGGCATTATTGAAGAAACATGGGAAAATGGAAAGGCTCTTCACGTTAGAGAGGGCTACAGTTAATACATCCACAACAATGAGTAATGTAAAGACTCCAGAGCAGGAACGTCAGTGTCTCATTACCCTGTAACATCCGAACATTCCACAGAACATGAAACAGAACTCATTGAAGTTTCAAAAATAAATTCTTGCTTATACAATATTGAACTATCCAAACATCATTAATACAAAATAGCATAGAACTCAAGAGGTAAAGCAGGAAATCAAAAATAAATAGTTGTCTATTGTTATATTCCTCTCAACATTAACTAGTAAAATAAGAAACACACAGTGAAAAGAAAGAACTTTCAGGAATCCTGCAGCCCCTAACAGTTCGGGGCAGCAGAGGTACCTTATTTTGTTATCTGATGACAATCTGCTTTGTATTGTTTTTCAGAAATGTCTGTCTGGAACTCTTATTATTCTAAGGTTAAATTTGTCAACCATAAGCCTACTGTACTGCTTAGAATGTATTAAGTTGTTGATTAGTAATATTTTTAGAACTTCACTTAATTTCTACATTCATACAGTAAATTATCTCAATAAGCTACTGAGATTTTTATATGATGCTTTAAAATAAAGCTCTATTACCTTTTATATTTCAAATTACTTAAGGAGAATACAAATTAGTTCTTATGACCACAAAGCTACATTCATAGAATCACAGAATGGTTTGGGTTGGAAGGGACCTTAAAGATCATCTAGTTCCAAACCCCCTGCCATGGGCATGACCAGGTTGCTCAAAGCCTCATCCAGCCTGGCCGTGAACACCTTCAGGGATGGGGCATCCACAGCTTGCCTGGGCAACCTGTTCCAGTGCCTCACCACTGTCATAGCAAAAAATTTCTTCGTAATATCTAATCTAAATCTACCCTCTTTCAGCTTAAAGCCATTATCCCTTGTCCTATCACTACACTCCCCAATAAAGAGTCCCTCCCCATCATTCCTGTAGGTCCCCTTTAAGCACAGGAAGGCTTCTGTAATGTCTTCCCAGAGCCTTCTCTTCTCCAGGCTGAACAAGCCCAACTCTCTCAGCCTGTCCTTGTACAGGACATGCTCCAGCCCTCTGATCATCTTCACGGCTCTCCTCTGGACTCGCTCCAACGAGTCTATGTCTTCCCTGTGCTGAAAACTCCAGAGCTGGACGCAGTACTCCAGGGGGTCTCACGAAAGCAGAGTAGAGGAGGAGAACCACCTCCTTCGACCTGCTGGTAACGGTTCTCTTGATGCAGCCCAGGACACAACTAGCTTTCTGGGCTGCAAGTGCACATTGGTGCCTCACGGTGAGTTGCTCATCTACCAGCAACCCCAAGGCCTTCTCTTCAGGGCTGCTCTCAAACCATTCTCTACCCAGCCTGTATTTGTGCTTGGGGTTGCCCCAATCCAGGTGAAGAACCTTGCACTTGGCCTTGCTGAACTTCATGAGGTTTGCACAGGCTCACTTCTCAACCCTGTCAAGGTCCGCCTGGGTGGCATCCCTTCCCTCCAGCCTGTCGACCACAACACACAGCTTGGTGTCATCGGCAAACTTGCTGAGGGTGCACTCAATTCCACTGTCCATGTCTCTTACAAAGATGTTAAACAACACTGGTCCCAGTACTGACCCCTGTGGAACACCACTCATCACTGGTCTCCACTTGGACACTGAGCCATTGACCGCAACTCTTCGAGTGCAACCATCCAGCCAATTCCTTATCCACCGTGTGGTCCAACTGTCAAATCCATGTCTCTCCAATTTAGAGACAAGAACGCCATGTGGGACAGCACTTAATGCTTCGCACAAGCCCAGGCAGATGATGTCAGTTGCTTTTCCCTTATCCACCAATGCTGTAGCCCCATCGTAGGGCCTATGACATTCACAAGGATTTTGGAACACTGAAGTTTGCATTAGTAATATGTTAATAGCCTGAGGCTTTGACCCAATTTGAATTAAAATCTACATACTTTAAATAGAAAAACCAAACTTCCTTTAACTATAAAAAATTGAAATAAATTGTATTTCTTTTATAGACAAACAGAATTTACTTGTCTGGATTTGTTAGGAAAGAAAACCTGCATTTCTAAGAACACCCCAGCTGCAAGTTACATTCCAGAAGTTGGAATGATTTAATTGTTGCTTGGCAATCCCAGCATTAATTTGCAGGCTTCAGGATATGCACCAGCATCTGTGAAATCATTGCAGTTTAACAAAAGTAAGATTTGAGCAAGTCTGGACCACACAAGAGCCAAAATGGTTAATTAAATTGATGTATCATTAATTGACACCCTATATGCAAACAACAAAATTTAGAAAGCATTCCATGTATGCAAAGCCATAAGTGGTAAGAAATTATGCACTGCGGCAGATATAAACAGATGAGCAATTAATATCTATTAGGTTACTATAAAAACAAATGAAGTGCTACTTACTATAATGCAAAATAGATTCTTGCTCTAAAGATCAGTTATCTCCACTCTTTTTTTTTTTTTTTTTTTTGGTGGCACTTATTTCATTAAGAAGTTTTTATTAATTTTACCTTTGGACATACTACAGTGAGCTAAAGCAGCTGCACGGTGTTAAACAATACAATTCATATTAGTTCATCCAAAAAAATGGTCTTCACAACTTTGTGATTTGTCAAGACAAATAAAGAAGTATATATATTTTTATAGCAATCAATAGCAAATTTCTATTTAGAGACTTTTTTCCCCATGATACCCTGTTATCCAGGAGTAATGCAGGAGTGAAGATCTGCACCAGCAGGACCTAGTACCATCCTCTGGATGGAAATGTACACTGACTTTTCTCTGGGCTTAAACACATTGCCGGGTCTCCAGTGTTTCTCCTTCTGTGTCTTTACTTGGTCCCGGCCAAGCCAATGTATAAATTACTAAAACTATGAAGGCAGAAGTATAAAATACCCACCATCTACTTTAGGAGGTCATGAATTCCCAGGGGCTCTTAGGAGGTCATTCTATCTCATTCAGGTTTGCAAGATCATAATTCTTATCCATGAAGTGCTCTTTTAATATCTTCCAGAGCAACTGCATACAATGCCAGCTTCTCTTTAAAGAAAAGTGTCTAACCATGCACCAGTAGTCGCGGGCAACCTTACATGAAAAGCAGGAAATGCAAGCAAATAAGGTCTGAAGTGGGTGAAGAGGAGGAGAAATATAAACTGATAAAATAATTAAAGGACAAAATAAGATTCCATCTTGTTCCTACCAGCAATAAATAATAAATGAAAAGTTCAAACAAGGATTCTAAAAAACTAGGGAATTTCCTGTCATTTACCATTTATTCACAAATATATGGAAATAGATTTTGCAGTTAATATGCTCCCTGTATAAGGGCCATGCTTCTCTTGGGGTGATAAATGACTATTTGATAAACCAATAGGCAACAAGGTCTCAGAGAACTTCTCTAGGAAAATTCATAGCAAGGATTTCATTTTAAAAAGAAAAGGCAGCAGTAAAATAGGTCAGCATGGGCTCTGGATGACGATCATGAGCAATCAGAAGACTTGGTTATTATCTCTAGTTCTGACACTCATGTGGTGTGTGACCTAAAGCATATTACTTGACCTCTCCAGGTTTCCAGTTCTCCCTCCTGTTTTCATTTGGCAAGGATACTGCCTGTCAACTCATTACAGCAACAGCTGTCTTTCATTACAGGTGTTTGTGACAGATCTAGCACAGATGAGACCTCCACCACTGCCACAATAATAATAAAAAGTCTGACTAGGACACTATGTAACAGCATCAGCACTATCTATGAGAGCAAAGGGACTTCATTTATTAAACGGTTTTATTTAAATAGAAAGGCATCAGTATCTCTTTATAAGATAAACTTCTTTTTTTTCTTTCTGGAATTACATTTTCAGTCCCATTAAGTCACTACCCAGTATAGTAGGGTTTTAATTCATTACTGAAACTAAAATTATGTGTTTTGTTGTAAACATATCTTTTAAAACACAGTTTATATTTAATGCATCTCTTTATACAGAGTTGTGTAAAAGCAACAAGAAATAAAGAAAGGAAATTGCTGGGAGAGAAAACAGATACAGAAGAGTTACAAAAACCAAACAAACAAACAAACAAAAAAAAAACACCAACCAAAAAACAAAAACCTAGACACAAATTCAGTTCCCATATTGAACTTATGCATCAGAACAGTAATTTGACTATTATCTGAAAGGTACAGGTAAGATGCATGGTAGAGTTCTGAATCACTGTGAGCTTGCCTAACTATTCATAACTGTAGTAATTAAGGTAACAGGTCACTGGGAGTAGTATATATGACATGTCTGAATAAAACCACACAAAACAGAACTATCAAAGTCATATTGCCTGCCATCAGCTGCATTTTATTCTCTCTCCAATAAAACACTCAACTTTCTTGCATACACTTTAACTGACTACCTCTCATTTGAGCAGCCTCCTTGAAATAGAGTGTTTCCTATTAAAGGGAAACTGTAGGATCAAAATTCATGAATCATTAGAGTAGACAGCAGACTTGGGAATATGAAAAATCAAAGCAGGAAATAAACCAAAGAAAGTTAGTACCTTAGTGCACTTTTGTTTTCCACACACATTCCCAATTTCATCTGGGGAAGAATTTTTTAAAAGAAAATATCTTTGCTATATCCTATTCTGTAAATGCTTCTAATATGTGTTAATATTTCAGATTTATTTTTTCTTTATAAAAAGTGCTTTTTTTCCTTCAACTTTCTTTTGACATACTGACAATAAAATGAAAATTTAATCAATAAATTTGAAAACACTGAGATTTTCTAATTAGTGAAAAATTACATGACAAAAAGTTCCATCTGCTTATGCTGCTCCATAGCTTGAAGTTAATTAGGTTTGCTGGGAGAGTGCCTGGCAACATGACCAATTAAAGTGCATACAACTTTTCCAATTCAGTATTTAATTTCATTAGTCAAAAAAATAGCAATACTTTCTATCACGTGTCATTTTCTAGAGCTAAATACATAGCATTATATGTATGTAAATATGTGTGTGTGCACATATATATATACACATATATATATATAAAATCTTTTTTTTTCTTCCTATCCAAAAGGTCCTTCCTCCTAACTACGTAGCAGTTATTCAAACCACATCCCATTATGGTCAACAAAATAAAATTCATTTTTTGTATGTTGGTAAAAGCATAACTCACACTGATTTCCAGTGGATGCATGACTGGCTCCACAAGTCACACTGAGCAAGACAGTTATGTTGGTAACAGTTACATACAAACCATTTCTGAGTTCCTATGTTTCAGTTGCGACAGAAGGGGTTTTATTTCCAGATGAAAAATTGGAACCAAATAACTTCAGATGGAACTTTTCGTTCTAATACTTCATCCCACCTCTGGATAAAGGAAGTGATTGAGGTTAAGTCAGATGAAGAAGCAAAGACTCGTGCACTTTCTACTATCATGCCTACCCAAAAAAATCTCCACCTGTGCATGGAACATCTTGAAAACTAACTTGTGGAAAGAATAAAAGAAACAAGATATTGCCCCAAAATCACAACCGGAATCTGTATAAGTTATTTAGAAAATAATCTAACTACAGTGGTTCAACATAAGGGAAATTAATCACCTGAAACAAAGAGCAAATCAAATAAGGTCTGTACCAGTAAAAAGTAATTATTTTCCAACAGTTAACCCAGATCTGTATCTGGAATACCACAATACAGAACTGAAAATTAATGAACTGTAAAAAAATACGTATACTGGCAGATGTTTTATTTTCAAATTATGCAATTTTCTATTTCTTGATAGATATTTGCTTAAAACAAACAAACAAAAACCCAAGCAAATTTCACTAATCTTCTTCTCTTTACTTCAATATAATGTACCCCTCACCAGTTCCCATCAGCAATTTTTTAACTGAACAACAACATAAAAGAACATCCAAGAAACTGTCAAGGGAAAAAAAAAATGGAAACCAAAGAACGGTGGTTAAAATGACAGAAAATAATAATATAATAATGTAGAGAAAATGCTGTGCCTTTTAAATGTTGAAATCAGAAATATATCTCTGAAGATAAAGGTTTGCAGTAAAAAAAACACTAGCAAGTGCTCTCTGAAATAAATAAAGTTACAAATGCGGACCTTCTGAGAATTTAGAACCTGCAATCTACAGTATGTTGTTAAAATATTGCACATATTAACACTGCTGCTACAGGAACTTCCAAACTTTGTTGCCATGTCATAAGAAATGACTAAAAGGAACAACATTTCTTTGTTAATAGAACTCTTCAAGGATTACATTTAATGAAATTATTTACCTTGCACAGGCAAATTAATGCCAGATTGTATAGCAGACAAAAGGAATCCTCACATTTCTCAGTCATTTGGACATTAGAGTCTGATGTGCAACCTACACAAGACAGTCACGTCAATAAATGTTGATAGAGGAATTAGAGAAGGACCAATTAAAAAAGGTTACTTCCTCTTGCTAAGGTTTTATGCTTGAATGGGTTGAGTACATTCCTTTACTCAGATGTGCTGTTACTGAGCCTAAATTTTCAAGCAGCAGAACTCCTAAACACATTGTTTAGGTTCTTAGTCACAAGAATCACACATGCAGGAAAGGGAGATGCAGCAGTGGAAATATTTTCTGAAAAAAAAAAGGAAAGCTCTTGGCTTCAGTAAAAGTGAAATCTCATTCAAGAAAAAGACAGAATGAAGAAGAAATGGTCAAATCATTCAACATATAAAACAGCATTTGAATGCTTGTCAAAGAATGCACTTAAAACAGTATGAAAACAAGACACAGTCTCCAGAAGGGAAAAGAATCACTGCTAAAGGTATCTGATTAACTCCAAAAACAGTCTTCTGCTGCAACGCTCAACATTACAGCTCTCATCTTCCATTTAACATTACATAATGTGCTGCATTTTTACTTAAATCTTTTTGTAATATAACAATAATTTCCAGAATTGTAATCATTCCACCTCTGTTTCCAGAACAAAGAGTATAACAACTGCTGATATTTGCAAATGAATGAAGCCTTATATCCATATTTGCAAACGAATGAAGCCTTGTATCCATTGGTCAAATTCTGCTATAAGTCTAGGAAAATACATAGCTATTTAATAGACTTTAAAGAGAGGCAGCCATCGATAACATGACTTTTCAATAGGGACCACAATACCTTCAGAGATTTGCATGAGGACTTGCAAGAGCTCACTGTACCGCAATTCATATTGTCTACTCAGTGACACTGTGAGGCACAGATAGTGTCAACTACATCAGAAGCTTTATTGTGGCTATTAAATGAAATATCAAACACTGGACATCAATTAACAAAATCAATGCCAGGAAACTATGCTAAATAGAAAAGGGGGAAAACTACCTTTGATGGAGTTAAACAACATAGTATTTTTGAAAGTCACCTTCATGAGCATGCTTTTCTTCCTTTTTCTCTGGCATTGTTCAGTAATTTTGCCAAAACTGATAGCTTTGACTGATAGCCACAGGAAAACATCTCTCATACCAATCTGCTTTGAAGACTGAAAAATTCACCTTTTTTATCATTAGGAATAAATCTAAACCTACTTAATCACCCAGCTTTATATCAGAGCTTGTGAATACAAAAACCTGCCTCTAATTAGTGTACAAAAGAAAACTATACCCAGCACTAGTCTGAGCAGCAACTGTAAACTGTAGCCATTGACTAAATTGTAGTCATTGTATCGACTTAAGGTGTCTGATAACTCTCTACAAGAGCATACACCCCAACTTATCTGAAAATAGAAAAGAAAACTAGCATAATACTTTTCCAGGGGCTATTTCAAAATATAATTCTATTTAGAACTCTCAGTTTCCCATGGCCACATAAACAATTTGAGCTCTTTTGTTTTTAGACTAATTTGAACTGAAAAGCCTGCCAATTAATTCTTTGACACAGTTATTAATCATGAGATATGAGATATCTACGTAATTAGATAATAAAATTTAGCAATTTCACTGGAGCACCTAAACCTAAGTAGACAAACATTCAGGGTTCTGGTGATCTTGGTTTATGAGAAAGCATCCACGTATGGCAAGAAGCATTTTCCAGTGGGCTTTGGAAGTAAATTGAACAAATGTTCATATAGTGGCTTCTGCTCCTTTAAAAAACATGAGCATAAATTTTCATTTTATCTTACATAAAACCTGTGTCAGTATAGATATATGCTTCTACAGGTGAAATCTTGATTCACAATTTGGTGAAAGGCTGCTCTGCTACACGGAAGTTTCTTCACACTTTGGTATTTCAGAGGAAGGCACAGAAGCCTTTGATACCACCAATTACAGGCATTGGTGATTTCCATACTACAATCAAGGAAATGCTGACGGTATGCTGTCAGCACTGTTAATCTGGAATTATGATTCAACACCATGTACCAAATGATGAGAAATTCACAGGAGGTATGAAACGGAATTAATGATTCACAACTATCACTAAAGACCAATGCAAAAACCAAACGATGTAGCAAGCAACGATATAGACAATGTAGTTAGCAAAGGTTAAAAGTTATTTTTACACAACAGACCTTTACTCGTGGTGAAAATTTTCTCCATTTTTTGAGGGGGTAAGAAGGAAAGAGCAGTTCCTCTTTAAGGATGTAGAGACCTATTTATTCAGCAAACTTGCCTCCTGCATACGAGTTTTCCTGTGTTGCTATGTTTCTACCATTCTAAAACGGAAGGCTTTTTTTTAAGAGCCTTTTTAATGTGGTTCAAAGACAAAACCATATAATCAAATAATTAAAGGCTTGTAGAACCAAATTCCAGTGTAACTCTCTCTAATAGTCTTGTTCACTATCCTTGCTTTTAAAAAACATAGAGCAATGACCACTAAATCTAGCCTTGAAACCAAGTGTTACCTCAGGTGACCTTTTCTCTTGCTAGTGACAGCTATGTCAGGTCCTTTAACTTTCACCCTCTGGTGTTGTGGCTTTTGTTTTCTTTTTACATAACATGAAGAGTTTAATTCAAAGATAACTTTTCAAAGTCACCGCTTCCTCTAGGTCCACCATCTTGGCAACTTAACCCGGCTTTGCTAGCCTGTGGTATCTCCAACTAGCATCATTATTCCTCTTACAGATGGCCCCTTGAGAGTGAAGACCCAGAACACTGCCAGTTTTCCTGCATGCTTTATATGGTCCCTTGTGAAGGTCTAAGCCTGTAAAACTACTGAGTGGCATTCTGGAGCGGTCTTATTCACAGACATAAAAAGCAGAGGGTGGAGAATGAAGAACGTACTTCAGCTGTCTCATAACTGTCAGTTAGTACATAATTTTTCCCCTTTTCCACATGCTTGCTTCAGCCTGGCTATTTTACCTTTCCAAGGAGCTACGAGAGCATTTATTTCGAAAACTACCAAAAACCAAACCGGACAAACCACCTATCCTGTACAAAAAGATTTATATATTGCTGCAACCCCATGGCTTTATCTTAGTACGCAGTTTTAGTTCACTTTTTCAGATACTATGGAATGGGTACAAGTTGAAACTACATATTGGGGTTTATGTATTTTTTTAAGTGTTGCAAGAAAAACAAAATGTTGCGTGAACTACACAAAATCTAGCAGCAAACTTTGTGAAAGACAAAGGGTTTTTCTCTGAATGCAGAATCTGGCTGAGATTCTGGACAGGTAAATTATGTCACTGAAGTATAAACCCTCTTTTTCCCCTCCCCCCTCCCCCCCATGTGCTTTCCTTCCCTCCCTCCTGAAACTGCACTTACTATTGATCTCCCAGACAAATTCAATCCTATGTTGCTTTATTCAAAAAATGTTCCATTTCAAAATAGGTCACCTTCCTAGAATCTGTTCTAGAGCAGAAAATTTGAAAGCCAGACAGAAGGAAATTACCTTCTTAACACATGCTTTTTAGATGTAACAACAGTTTAAGTCTTCAGTCTGGGAAAAGAGGTTTCTCTCCCCCAGCTCTTTTCCTCCATTACTCTGAATCACCAGACCCACCTCCCTGGTGCTCAGCTCTACTGTTCTTCTCTTTTAGTCAAGAGTGAAGGAAAATGTGGCAGGCAAAAGAGAACGAATACCAGCAGTGGGTGGGCTTATTTGCTTTTCTATCGAACTAAAATCCCATCAATTCTTGGGCTCCTCCCTCGACTGGACCAGCTCACTTTACATACGTCCCTCTATACAAGACCAAGAAGAGAATCAAATGTAGTCCAATAAGACTTAAAAAATGCTTATACAAAACCTGCAGATAAGAAATATTTATGCTCTGGTAATGTCACTGTTCAGAAACAAACACTATCGAGTCCTAGTACTAACAAATAATTTGTTTTCTCAACAGCTTGGCTGATGTGCTTCCTCTCTGATTTCCAGATAGAACTGGAAGCAAGAGCTTTCAGCATTCATAATTTCAAATATTAAATTAAGTTAAAATTCCTTTTGGTGGTTGCCGAAAACCTCAGAATTCCGCTCTGATCAAAACAATCATAGCAAAACCTATGTAATAGCACGCCAAGGCAACTGAAAACTGCGGACTCAGAAAGGAAGTCCACCTACTGATTCATTAACATGACTGCCAGCAGCACTGATGTATTCGTTGGAGATGTCTTGTTTAAGCAGTTTCTCAGTTCATAGTTTGGTTTCTTATTGTGGTTCCAGGTACATTAAACACCAGGGAAGACCAGACACACATCCATATCTATCCAGGCTTATATACCTGACTTTAATGCTGCAGCTTTTTCTTAACTGCAAGAGCCATAGTGGGATGTCACTAATAACAAGAACATGCTTCAGGACTATTCCATAACGTAAAACATGTCCAGGAAGAAAGGCTTTTGTGAATGTATAAAACCTTTCTTACAATGAGTGACACTGTTTGCACTGACAAGGCAACTCTGTGACAGACGCTCTGCCACTGACAGCAGAGTTATAAACTGCACATTAACAGAGCAAGCTGCCTTATTTTTGTTCCAGTTCCTTGGTGGATTAGAAGCAAATGACCACTGTACTGAATGTATTAGAGCATCTGCTTAGATTGTGTTAACTCTAACTACTTTACATACTTTCCCAGTACAAAGCCCTTTGTGTGATTCAACAGAACTTAAGCACTGTCCCTTTATTTGCAAAAAACAGCAGTCAGGAATTCACCTTCTTCTCAAAGCTGCCAACCAAATCTGAAAAATGACAGGTCTGTGCAGCAAATATGTTTGGATGATACCTATGCAGGCATGTTTGAACAGCATGGAATTAATCAATTATATGAAAAAATAAAATATTAAACTAAACTAGTTGAATAACAAATTTTACTTTCTGAAATATTTTTATGGAAAAACTATAATTACAATTAAATAGATCCATAAAGATAACATAAGCAAACCCTTTCTTCCTCTCCCGTACATCCAAAAAGAATGAAGGCTGAAAAAAATTCAAGTCCTCCAATGCCCTTCAAAATAGTAACATTTCTGTAAAAGTGTAAGATTTTTACACAAAGATTTTCTTATATAGAAATGTAACAGGTATCAGATCAAAACTTCCTCCCGATTGCCCCAGAATTACAAATTTACATCTAACTCTTCTCTGAAGACTGTAACAATGTTAGCTTCTCATCAGTTTTTTGATTCCCTGCAAACCTTCACTTATGCTCAGCTGACGTTTTGAAAGGTTTCTTCAGGACCACAGACGCTAATAACTTACTGTGTTAAAATCAGAATTCACAGAAAACATTCTGGTACCCAGGAAAAAAAAATGAAAAAAAAAAAAAAACAGAAAAACAAACAAGAAAACCCACCAAATTTACAGTGCCCATTACAGAAAGAGCTTTTTTCCTCTGTGATTTTATGAAAAAAAACCCTGCATTTTTTTGTTTCTGCAATCAAAGAGGTACTGAGTGATGAAAACTCAAATACCATTTTAAATGACAAAATTCTCAGTCTGTTAGCTTGAGAAAATGACTTTTTTTTATATTAAGGACCTGAGACTCCTGAAGGAGCTCTACTAGCACTCATAAAAGCAACTGAGTTTGCCTAAGTTACTATTTTCGAGAGAGCCATTAATTGTTCATAAACAGAGATATCTTGGAGCTACTACATTTACACGCCTTTTTGAAAAAGGATCAAATGCAGATCAGAAGCATCTGAGCTAAGTTCTTATCAAGAGATTTGATGAACTTGGAGAAACGCTGCCCTCCTCCATAAACTCCTACGAACAGTATAGCTCACCAGTGGCATCATAATTATGTTCAGTGAAGCACGTATTATTACTAAAGAAAACCAAACAAATGAAACTAATCTCTTCTGTGTTATTTACAGTCCACTCTTGACTGTAACACTTAATGGTAGTTTATCATGAGTCTTATCAAATTGTATTGGTTTGGTCTGTCAGTTCAATTTCTGTCCCTGTTTCCAGAGACATGATAATACGAACATCCTAGATTTCATTTAAAAAAAAAAAAAATCAAAAAACACCCAACCAGCACCACAATTTTTTTTGGCCCATCTAGTTATAAATTAGAAGGTAATAAAATTTGACCACAGTGAATCATTCTAATGGTTGAAATGCATGGGTGAACATGGAGAAACTTCACTGTTTTTAAAATGTATTATTTTGAAGATAATTTGCATATAGGCTTAGGCCTGATAAATGCTTTGGATTCTGTGTTATTGACAATATCTTGAACATCACCACCTATTTTTACAGGATTGTTTCGTTTTCATAGTGCAGTCTGTGCAATAATTTTTAAACGAAAAATATTTTTAAAACTATAAAATCCTCTGGAAAAGTTACTACATCCAAAATTTACCACCAGGTATACTGTATGCTAAATTTATAGCAACAGCTTAAGTCCTCCCACCACAGTAAATTATTGGCAAATGGCTAAAGTTTTTTGCAACACCTGAATAAAGAATATCAACGCATACACTATAATAGTAAGTAAAAAAGAAACTTAGAACATCTAAAAACTAACAATAATGACAAACTCTTCAGGTGAAAAACAACTGTCAATATATATTGCTTCACATGAATCATATTTTTCTAAAGAGGTAAATAACCCAAAAAATGGAGAAGAATGAGCACAAAGATATGTCCGGTTGCAACGATAAAATTGTACCTTTTTTCCCTCATAAATACCAAGAAATGAAGAATGCTTTAATACATATGATTATATACAATGACTGAATCAACTTGTCCTCCTGTAAATTTTCAGACAAAACAGGTTTGTTTATGTTTAATAGCATTATATTTCAAGAAAAAAAAATCAGTTAATCAAACAGCACTTCAGTGGAAGCACACACATAGGGATAAGATTTTCATCAGAGATGGGAATTCCATCCATTTCAGAACAGCCAATGGTCAGTGGGAAGGGTATTTATGTAAGATTCATGAGACTTTAATTATTTATTTATTTTTTAAAAAATCAGATTAGGGTGTTAAATCTCAGTCTTTGAACATGAGAACCTCCACTGCATCTCTCAGTTGCTCTTGTCTGAGATGTTCTATTTTATGTAAATAATTAAATATCCTTTGGAAGCGGAACATGCCACATCTCCCACAATCAAGTTAAGTGCTATAATTAGTCTGCTTCTGAGAGTTCTTCTTACAGTCTCCTTTCTCTCCTCCCTCTCAGTCTCTCCTTTTAATTTTGAATTATTATTTTCAAGTAATACGATTTATTCCAAAGCATACTGAAAATTTTGCATAACTGGTCAACTCTTTACTACTGAGATCCTAGCTGCTTAGGTTTTACGGTTTGGGTTTTTGTTGTTGGTTTTTTGGTTATTTGTTTGCTTAGGACTATACAGACAACATTTAGATTAGGACATCTTTTACTCCACTACTGTTTAGAGTTACTATTGAAACTGACCAATGGAAAGATACATCCCTAGGGATGGTGCAGAAGTACCTCACTATAATTAGTCTATTATTAGATAGGGGTAGTTGTATCATTCAGGTGTAAACATAAGCACAGAATCCCATAATTTTATGTTTCAATCTTGTACAAGATGTGAGATTTATCAAGTTATTTAGATCTTTGGCTAAGAACGTCTGAACATATTTGAGTATACCTGCTTCAAGGACTCAAGCTGCAGGACAGGACAATTTGGGTCAGTGAAGTTAACACTGAGCCTTAAGTGTACTGACTTTCAGGACAAATCCCGCATTTCAAAACACCTCTGTCTGCAAACATGAAAGGAAAGATTACGTTTTGCTTCTCTGATAAACCTCTGAACTAACATTACTAGTTTGTTTAAATTTCATTTTGAAATATATGTGTACATTTTTTACTCTTTCATAAATATAGAACTTTATGCAAACATTTGTTTTGATGAACTTGGATAATAACTAATTCAGAGTAACTTGTGGGCACTATGCAAAAGGTGACAGGAAGAAACAGCTATTTTTTATAGTTGCCAGTTCTGCTCATTTATCCATTTTTGGCAATGAACCATATTAATTTTTTTCCAAAGAAAATATAAGCACTAATACTGTGCTGAGGCTAGCAAATTATGTAGACTTCATTTCATCAAGCAAACTGCAACAAAACTGCCAAAAAAACAACAGTGATCCATTGCACATCAAAAGACTTAAACTTAAGCCCAGCTCCACTTACTGTCCAACAAATTGAAGAGTCTAATGCCTTCAGCATAAAGCTTTGATATGTAGTTGTCCATTTTAATCATATTTTTGCAAACTGTATTATTTGGCTGGTTACAGGGTTTGAATTTTTGTGTTTTCGTTTACACAGTCTATTTTATGACGTATCTCTTCCATTTAAAAAGATTTATTAAGTAAAACCAATAGCTCCAAATAAAATTCTGTGAGTTTAACATTTAAAAAGTGACATTAAATTTTATAACTCATAGAATAGCAGCATTCCTTCACCACTAAATAACCTCCTTTTCTGACATTCCAAGAGTTTTTACAAGGCGGGGGGGTGGGGGAGATGGGGATTAGGAAGAAGGAAAAAAAGCCATTTCACACCACAAAAAATCAACATTAAAGGGAAAAAAGGGGCCAGTAGTGACAGGACACGGCATAACAGTTTTATGCAGAAAGAGGATAGATTTAGACTAGATATTAGGAAGAAATTCTTCACTATGATGGTGGTGAGACACTGGAACAAGTTGCCCAGGGAAGTTGTGGGTGCCCCATCCCTGGAGGTGTTCAAGACCAGGCTGGATGAGGCTTTGAGCAACCTGGTCTAGTGGAGGGTGTCCCTGCCCATGGCAGAGGGGTTGGAACTTGATGATCTTACCATAGAATCATGGAACGGTTTGGGTTGGAAGGGACCTTAGAGATCATCTAGTTCCAATCCCCCTACTATGGGGGATTGGAACTAGATGATGCTGTGCTATCTTTAAAGGTTCCTTCCAACCCAAACCATTCTGTGATTCCATGATGCTAAATGTTCATTATTTTCCATTAGTTATAAAGCCATAGTAATAAAAAAAATTCTTTTACTATTCCAGTTAGCTACTAAATTTGTCCCAAGAAGCAAGATAAAAGTATAGCAAGGAGAGGCATAAAATCAGGGGTTTTATCATAATAACTTTAAATAACAGTTATCATAATAACTTTAAATAGTTTTCATTTGGTCTTTTTTTATTCTTCTTCAAGAACAGCGAGTATGTCTTTTTAAGAAGAAGCAGGAGTGCATGACAAAATCTACTGCTCCATCTGTATCCAGCCAAGCCCCTGGGTTTCTGTCAGCCTCTGTGGAATCTAAATTTTTCAGTTTCACTATTCTGTGTTACTGAAGGCAAAGGATTTTTCCAGAATGCAATAAAACACATTAATAACTAATACTTGCATTATTAATAAAGTAAATACTATGGTATAAAAAATAAGCAAAGGAAAAGAGAGACTATCATCTAAACAATGAGTTCTACTGATCCGCATATAGAATCTAATGCTACTCCCTTCACAAGTAAATTCAGTCTGAAATAGAATAATTTTGGCACATGTAAATCAGATGCTTGCATTTAACTTTAGAGAAGTTAAATCAGAAAGTCAAAAAACATGTACTAGTGGGAGTAGCAACATGATTAGCAGGAGCACAACTGAGCCCTGGCTAACAAAATTTTTGCTTCAATGGCCGAGGCAAGGTTTTCATATGAATCATCTCCCATTTCCATAATCTTGACACTAAAAAATGCTTGGCAAAGTTAGTATCTGAGCACTTTTTTTAAATCCAGTCTTTAACAGCAATGATTCAGTTATAGGATTTTCTCATTTTGTCCAGAAGCTTTTAAACCTTGTGGCTAGATCAATGTCATATTTGATGCTCGCTCTGTAGTTTCCTGATGCATGCACAAACTAGAAAAGAAAAATGTACATTACACAAGTGCATTGCTATCCCTTTGTCACAGCAAAAAAAATGAGAAATTGTTACTACTTTGTCACACCAAAGTGTTTTCAGCATACGAACAGCACTTTCTCATGTTGACATAGACTGAAAATATGACGATTTTATACGCTTAGTTCTGTTTATTCTGTATTTGTTCACATCCTCAAAATACTGTCTCTAGAAGAATGATGAAAAGCCCAGGCTTTCATCCTTTTTCACAATGAGAGAAAACATTTTAATGGACAAAAGCTCTTGCCTTCAACTAAAGCAACTGAAGCTACCTGGCTGTGATGCAGAATTCAAAGGAGAATCTGAAATACTACTTTCAAGAATGCTCTGATACGGTGGAAGACACAAGGATTCAGGGAATTTTGCAGATTTCCATGCCCAGACTACATGTGGCAGTTTAAGGTCTAGATTGCTATAAAACTGTATTGGGATTGTATGGCAAGGTTTTGATGGCAGCAGAGGGACCGGGTGCAGGGGGGCAGGGAAGAGAACTCACACTGGAGCAGGTTCCTTTTGCAGCCCTGAGGGGGACCCACACTGGAGCAGTCTGTGCCTGAAGGTCTGTGCCCTGTGGAAAGGACCCATGCTGGAGCAGTTAGTGAGGAACTGCAGCCCGTGGGAAGGACTCACATTGGAGAAGTTCAAGGAGGACTGTCTCCCGTGGGAGGAACCCCACTTTGGAGCAGGGAACAAGAGTGAGGAGTCCTCCCCTGAGGAAGAAAGAGCAGCAGAAACGACGTGTGATGAACTGACTGAAATCCCCATTCCCTGTCCCCCTGCACCACTGAGGGGGAGGAGGCAGAGAAATCAGGAGTGAAGTTGAGCCTGGGAAGAAGGGAGAGGTGTGGAGGAAGGTATTATAAGATTTAGTTTTCAATTCTCATTGCCCTACTCTGATTTGATTGGCAACAAATTAATTTCCCCAAGTCAAGTCTGTTTTGCCCATGGCAGTAATTGCTGAGTGATTTCCCTGTCCTTATGTCAACCCACAAGATTTCTGTTGTATTTTCTCTCCCCTGTCCAGCTGAGGAAGGGGAGGTGATAGAGCAGCTTGGTGGGCACCTGGCATCCAGCCAAGGTCAACTCACCACAAAAACATGGAACAACTCTATTCCCTTGCATTCACTCCATTTCTGTGAGATGATGATCTTCCAGTATCTAGATCTCAGAATTCTCTAAGATGTTCTCTTGTATTTTAGTTCTAGATATCCTTCTCTAGCACAAGGCAAAATATTCTCCCTAACGTATTATTCAGTTCTCCATAAATAACAAATCTGCTTAAACATTACAAGTACTTGAGGTTCAGCATCACAAGTAATTCCACAGTTTTGAGGCTAAATTTCTAACTGCGTAGTTGGGCAGTCCTATTGGAAGGAGATAGACTACTCTGTACTTTAGATCTATTGCCCTTTTTGTGGCACAGAAGGAGCAAAGCTTTGTCTGGGGAAAGGCAGGGAGCAAAACTTTGTCTGGGGAAAGGCAGGAAGCAAAGCACAGACAGAGCTAATCAAGAAGTAATGGAATATGCCCAGTATATACACCGAATTCTATTCAGCTTAAAATCCCACACCTCTTAAATTTTTCTGTTTATAGCATGCACATTTTCTTCACGCTATTTCTTTCACACTGTGTGGGTTGGCACAGTTGAAAAGTAGGCCATGCAAGTTTTGCATGAATCGCGTACTTTAAAAATTGTTCTGGCACTTTGTTTAAAGAGCCAGGTTGTTCTCTGCTGGTCCTTGTGCAGCAAGAAGTGTTTTGAACCTGTGACCTACTACATTTGAACTTCCTGTTGGAAAACCACAATTAATCTTGACTGTGAGAAAATTTATTGCTTTCTGAAAACCTAAACAGTATCAAATGCAACTTTAATTGCACCAACTTGTCAGAAGTCACAAAAAATAACCCCAAAATAACCTGACCTGTTATCTATTTCCATCAGTAATTTACAGCCTCTACTTTTTTTCAAAGTGCAGATGCTTACTACTGTTAAAGTATTATCTCTCTGGAAATACACCATCCTCTCAAGGGCCTTGCTGATTTACTAACTAGAAACAACTAACTTCCTCAGAGAGTTTCCAGTTTGCAAAGACACTCATTAAAATTAATATTTTGAAGTGTTTACCACTTTGTTCCCAAATCAAACACTGAGAAGTGCTATTGGGAGAAGGAAAATAAATAAACCTTCCAAAGAAACTTATGAATAAGTAACAAAACAGAAAGTACATCACCAGGTTTGATTCATTGTTCTTAGCTCCAGTATGGTGTCACAGCATAACAAGACAATTAATGTATAATGCATTAGTAGTAAAAGGACCACTTTCCATTATGTGACTGAAACCATATCTGCATTCTGTCTCAGTGTATGCCTTTTTAGGAACTCTGCATAATTGGTATGGGGGGCAAAAAGAAACAAATTTTGATATATTTTATTATGTTTGGAGTGACATTAAAGTTTCAATTCCTCTTAGAGATCCAATTTAAATTGAGACTTGATAGCCAGCTGTATCTTTAATGTAATGCCCCAGCAAACAGTACCTAACTTAAACATACACTACTAAATGTCTTCTAAAGCTTTACAAAACTTTAAAAAACAAAACTATTTACAGAATTTTAGCCCATACTAACATAATTCACTTTTAGCAACTTTCTTGTCATCTTAAATTACATTCCAAAAGCTAGAAAGAAGGGGCAGCCTATTTTCTATTGTCTCTTCCATTGATATTTTTTCTATCACATTCTGTTCTTCGTTCTTTTATTGCATTACATTCTCCCACAGTTTTTCCACAGACATTTTCTTCTTCACGAAATATCTTCTTCAGACTTTTACCTAAGGAAGTTTTGTGCTCCATATATACAGGTCACTCTAAACAGGTATGCCTGGGCATGACTAGGGACAGCGTCTGACTCTGCCAGTGTGGTGATTCTTCTCCCTGCTTTCCCGCTGCCTGTTAACTGGCCATAACTGCTTGTGGCAAATGTACTTGTTCTGCCTTTCACAAGAGAGCTTCCACCCAGGAAACACCTTCTTTCCACAGTAATTGTTTGGGTAGACACTGAGCCATGGGTCAGTGATTGCACATAGGTAGACAGTAGCCCTGGACTAAGAAGTGGTAAATTTCTGGAACACGTGCGTGGCTACACCAAGTCTGCCTTTCTGTGGTCCACAGTGCTAGGAGAAACACAGTGAGGAAAGCAGGACCAGAATGCATAGACATAGTGACATAAGGAAAGTAAAGAAGGAAATCCAGGTGTTCTTTGAGTGGAAGAGTAGTTTATGGTCCTAACTTAAGGATGTGGAGATGTACAATAAAATGATGAGGAAAATAGGTAAGTCTACCAGCAGTTTGTAGGAAAAGAGTGTAGATAAGAGAATGAGATGTTCCCTGCAAATGACATTTGATAATTCTTATTTGAAACTATTCTGAAATTCAGCAAGTCAAGCTGCCAAGTCTTCTGCTTTTCAGACATCATTAGCTATGCTAGCATGACCTTCTCTGACGAACTGCTTCCTTATCATCTGTTACAATGCTTTCCAATAAAACTTCACGGCAGAGAGTCTGCAAAGTAATGACAGAAGCAATAGCCTAAGGAGACAAACAAGCTAAAAGTGAGTGGAATGACTAATAAATGGGTTGGGAAAGTGGAATGATAAGTATCTGGGATAGGACATATCACACCAGAGTTTGAGACCTAAATGCAGTTATTCACCCTTAATACATTTGGATTGCCATAGATATATCCTGACCTCAGAACAACAAAAGAACTTCCCCTTTGACTTGGAAAAGTCAACAGCTGACAGCCTACTCAAAATAACAGTCTTTACAACAATCTCAGCACAGTCTCTTCTACAACATTCTAATGCAAATGATCTAAGCCCTACTCATTTTCAGTCGCTGTTCGGGGCTGGCTGAATATATAGGTCCTGGCATTCCACTATTATTCAAAATACCAGAGGATAAGGATTATTTTATTGAACATACTCAACATACAAAGCAAACTTTAACTGAAAGAAGCACAGGGGATGTTCCCATTAACTTTAAAAAAGTAAAACAGATGGTGGACTTTGACAGACAAATACTTGTTTTGCAAGGTATTGAAGTGCAAACTAGTTTAAGACTTACAGGACACAATTGTATTTTGAATTTTAACCAATTTGTTTATCATGTGCTCTACTCCTTCAAGGACAGATACATTCTTTCTTACAGGCTCTCTGTCTTCACAAAACCCTGGGGGAAGTTCATTACTAATAAAGACTAGCACCTGGTATGTACTAGTATTTGTGTGTGTACCTGGTAGAATAGCTCTGAAAAAGTTTTTCCCACAAAATAATTTATTTGTTAGCCTTATCAAGAACAAAGTAACTTCAGCTAGGTGTCAATAACGCATTCCCTTCCACTTTTATTCAACATCCTGCTCTGGAAGATTTCAATCCCTATTGCCTCCCAACAGGCAGCAAAGAGTCACTCAAATTTGCGAAAGTAACACTGGCAAATAGACATAGTGATAAATACAGGATCCAACCTTCTATTTAGAGCAGGCAAAATCCACGTCTTAGCAAGAATGAGAAATAATGCATTTTCTTTAAAGAAAATTTTACCTGGGATCTGGTTTAATTGATTATGAAGCAGTAAGGAGGCATTTCAATTTATTTTACAGTGGACACTGCATAAGAACTTGATTAAATTAAAGCTGTTTTTCTGTTTCAGCACACAGAGAGCCAGTTGCTTTAAAAGAAACTTCATGTAAGTGAGGGCATCAGCATAATCTCCATGGAGCATGTCTAAAACTCCCAAGCTCCCTGATATTTCAGCCTGCCAACTGGAGGAGAGAAAAAAACATTACCATTATCTTTATGTCAAAACATCTTCAAGTGCTTTGCCAAACCAGGGGAGTGTTTCTTTGACCAATCTGAAATTATTTGGAAAAACAACTATAATACTAATATAGACTTATTTTGTTACTGTTAATTAACAGTAGACAGGAGTTTACTTCATATGTGCTCTACTATCAGCCTTTGTAAAATAAGATCCTAATTAATAACAACTAAGTAGGACATGACAATTTTTGGGACATGGCAATAACCTAGGACTATCCAAGGCCATATCCAAGCCAATTTCATATAACTAAGCTGCTTTATTTGATTTAGATTACAGCAGCTCCATGGCAGCACAGCAGACGATTCAGAAACTTCCCAAGAAACTAGATAAATAGTCAGGCATCTAACATACAGATATATATCAAGCCCCATCTGTCCTTTCTACTACACTGCCAGAAGTACCTCATCTGGTCTTCACAAAATTAGCTTCAATACCCCAGTACTACCAATTATACTTTAAAGAACAGATTGATTAATTCTGCCTTGAAAACAACATCTGTGCTGTGCTAACAGACATGTAACCATAGATGCACAAGTAACAGTCTATTGGTGCTATCCAAACTGAGTAATGGCAATGTGTCTCAGTGGTTTTACAGAGTAAATTAAAAGCAACAAAGAGCATTACTCAAACAACTGCTGAAGACTGTCACCCTTCTTATTAAATACTACTTTATGTATCAAATTTCTTGTGGAAACAGAAAGAATTATTTAGAAGATACTGCATAATATTTGAATGGCTACAGGTCTGGTTTTTTCAACATACACATGCATGAAGTTCACACAAAAAGCTACTCAGCCTAAATAAATATCCTACATGGATGTTCACTGCAAAGTTGTACAGTTTTGTCACCCAAAACACATTAAAAATAAGAATATAGATGTGACAATGAGAAATAAGATTCTTTTAGAAAAATTAATATGCTACAGTATTTAAAACTTTGTATTAGCATGCCCTGATACATATCCATACCTCCAAGCACTGTAACATGAATATATCTTCCAAAACCTCAGTTCTAATCACACACTTGCCTCCAGCACTTCTGTTCTATTGAAGAAGAGAATTTTTTCATATATTAGTGGGAAAGACATCTGCCAGGATATAAACAAACTTACTAAAATATTTGCAGGGCTTCTTGGTTGACATTACTTTGACTCCAATTTAAATCTGTTTTAGTAATCCATTTTACTGCTTTTAGAGGGAGCTGTGGATACTCTAATTCAATATGGTCTAATGACTTCCAGAGCAGAAAGAGAACAATCTTGATTCCAGAGATGATAATATGATTGATGATATACAGCCTTGAGTCATATGTATGTTGTTTCTCCCATTTTCAATCTCATCTGTTTAAAAACAGTTTCTCTTTATTGAGCTATTCATGTCACTGGAATGCCACGAAAATTCATCAGTATTTATATAGAATTTAAGAAATTTTAAAAAACAACTTTACAAAAATTACAATACAATATTCCATACACAGTACAGTATTCCATAGTGCAAAGGACATACTCAGATTCAGACCACATTGTGCTTAACTAAGAGATTAGCTAGCTAATGGGATTAACAAAGCTGTACAGCCTTTCACTTAGGAGACAAAGTTTGACAATAGACAGTTATCACATACAAGTTGTTCAGTGAAGTATAATATATTTCTTAATGAATACACATTCCTCATCTTACCTATTGACAGAATAAACATTACCTTCCCCTTTTCTAAAACTTTTGAGAAGCTAAATATGAGGATAGGGACTGAAGTGTCTCTCTTGAAAAGCATTTCTCCTGCATATCCAGTGAAGCAGACAATTACATATCCTAAGCTCGGTTTCCAGGTGCTTTAATCTATTTCAATTTATAGCCCTTAGAAGAACAATTGCTAAGAACAAACTTCCAATATATTTTAAATATATTCTTAAAAAAACTGTAAAATTTATTTGTGTGTGTATTTCAAGAAAAGGGTACTCTTGCAGGCTGTTATAGATTGGTGAAACCAATTTGAATTTCTAAGCCTTTGCTTTATTTTTTGTTGAGAATCAGCCAATTAAAAATGTGATTTCTTAATTGAGGTGAAGCTTATGTTTTTTTATTCCTTTTTAGAGGGGTAGAAGAATCCTTGCAGAAGAAGTGTAAAAGTATGTCCCTTTGGACAATATGACGTTGATTCTGTGTTCACTTTAATTGGCATCTCTTTCCTTCTGTGTTCTTTCCTCAAAATCTCCTGTAGCTTTTTTCCACTCACCCTACTATGTTTTTCACTGATTTTTTTTCCTCTGCCTCCAACCCACACTTTGGCTTCAACTTTTGCCAAGAGAATTTTCAGCCATTAATTGCTGAATCAGATTTCCATACTCATAACATTTAACTGAATTCAATAACTCACTCATCCATATAGAAAAAAAAAAAAAAATAAATAGAACAACCACTTCAGAATAATGGAGTGCCTTAGCTTTCTAGAGTTTAATAATTTCACTTGGTATATAAACATACTGAAGGGATAATCCTGCATTCATCAGGATCTAATAATGATTTTTTTCTTTTTTTTCTTTTTTTCTTTTTTTTTTTTGCTGTGGTTCGTTTACATTTACATTAAGAGGATCAGAATACAAATAAGAAGAATAACACAAGAGTGATTAGGCACTTTGTCCTGGGTTAAGCTGAGACAGAGTTAACTTTCTTCCTAACAGTTAGCAAGAGGCTGTGTTTTGTATTTGGGCTCAGAAGAAAGCTGAGAAGAAGTGGTGTTTGTGCCGCTGACAAGGATGGCAGACCAGGGAGACTGGGAGGGAGCAAAGCCCCAGTTGTTACCCCAGGATTTGACTTTGGGTCTGTGATTGAAACCCAGAGTGGCCAATAATCTATTCCATAACACACATGTCATGCCCAGTATATAGGTGAGGACCCTCCAGAAGATCGTCCCTTTTGTTTCTGGATCTCTTTTGGCTCCGGATCATCTCGCTCCAGGTGGTTGCCCTTCCAAGTCCTTTCTCCCCCCCACCCCAGTCAGCTCTCGATCTGGGATGCTCAGACTGTTATCTCCATTACGTGAGTGCGGTTTCGGGACTCTGCCGGCTCCAGGATTGTTAGCCAGGAACAGGCTGGGCCTTGGTCATCAGGTGGGGGGTCAGTATCACTGTGTATCACTCATTTGTATATTTGTATATATTATTATTTTCAATATTATTGTAGTTATTAAATTGTCCTTATCTCAACCCATGAGTCCTTTTTCCCTTTACCCGGGAATTGTGTGAGCGGGTGTGTGGTTTGGCCCCCAGCTAACCCATACCCAACACACACATTGTGCTTACTTTTCAAACACCGAAATGTTGTTTGAAATGTGAAATTTCACCAGGAAGCTGAATACCGTCTTGACACGTCCACTGCCAGTCATTAAGAAAAAAATTTCCAGAAGAGGTCAGTGCAACACTGGAACAATTTTCCCAGAGACATATGGAATCTCTGTCCTTGGAGGCTTTCAAGACTCAGTTAAATAAAAACACAGCTGAAGTAATCTCTTTGATAGCTCACCACTGAAAGGATTAATTAATGCAAAAACTTCACAAAATTCTTCAAATTCAAATGTTAAAATAATCTGTTGGGGAGTCCCTAACTGAAGGGGTATGAACAGTTCACATTGGTCAAGATAACCTAGAGAGTAACCTACAGTTCATTTTATTGTGTAGTTGTGATATAAAAGAGACAGACTGCAGCTATGACTTTACTGTATTTTACTATAACTGAAAAATAAAGACATGATAAACCAAATTACATAGTCAACTGCAAAAGAGAATACTCTTATTTTAGATAACACAATGAGGAAAAAAAAAGTTACAACCTGTCAAAAAAAAATTACCTATGTGAAAAAGTAAACAAAAGCAGCATACATATTTTACAGCATAAATTTGAAATTGAGACCAACAGAACTATCAGTTAGATACCAGTCAAAACTGAAATGACTGGAAAATATTATAGAACAAGTTCAATTCACCACCCTACACATGAACTACAAAATGAAACAAAAATATAAAGGCTGAAAACTAAGAAATTTTTTTTGTTGTAGTATTTTATTATATCCTTTTCAAGGTAATTATAGTAATGTGAATGGTTTGATATTTTCAAATTCTACAATGCTGCTTCTCATGGTAACGTTCCCTTAAAATCAAGGTTTTTGGTAGTTACAAATTATCACAAACATAAATCTATTTTAATAGTTTTTTTAGTGGAGGCCCTAAGGTCTTTGTTGCAGTTCTTATAAATAGACCTTGACCTAAATATCTTGAGATTAGGCAAGCCCGTAAAGAGTTACAGTTAAAAGCCTTACCTGCAGAGGATTAGAGCAGACAAGTAGTCACGTTTCATATCAAACCATGACCTTCATCTAACACAAATGTCACATTCATTTAGGAAAGGTATCTGTACAAGGAAAACAGCACTCCTCTCAACCAGTTTTCTCTAAACCATGCGGATCAGCATATTTGATTTAATTCAGTAAGTGCCATATGTAATAGGGACCTGTATTATGAAACTTTGCAATGCTCCATTCCACTGAGTGGAAAGCTAAACATTCAGGACTGTATTCTCCCCTTAGTGCATATGTAACTTCTGTCATTGCTAATGAAGCCTAATTACACTCATTAGTTCTATTCAACATTTCCTATTCAACTTATTGATTGCAATAAGACTTGTGCTTTAGTGTGCAGCGCCAACTAAAGCCCACACAAAAGAAAACAATCGCCTTATCTCCATATTATCAGACTTTTTGTTCATTTTCAAAACATTGCTTTTTATTTAGAGGTTGGAGGATAGTGAATATAATCTGACCTAAAGAAAAAAGAAAACATATTTAAATTCTATAATATTTATTTAAATGTAACAATTTTCTTCCTCGTTGCCTATTGTAAATTGGTAAACTGAGTCAGGAAAATACCATGTGTTTTTCCATGGATAATTGCATCATTACAGAGCATCAGTCTTTTGCTTGAAACGCACATAGAAGAGAATCAGCATAATCACCTTGCTTCAAACCAAGTTAATCTATCATGAAAAGGTGCAGAAAACACACAAATCCTTTGATGGATAGGAAGTCAAATAGCGCACAGGAATAAATAAATTAGAATGCAAAGCACTGATAAAATATGTAGGTAGAGGAAAAACTTGATTATGCTGAGAAATTTCTAAGCTTTAGCCATGCTACAGGTTCCCTGATTGTATTACAGAAATAAAAGCTACTACCACTATGAAATCACACTGAAAATGAAATTATTTCTTAAAATAAGGCTGTTGAGCACTTGGCAATTTAAATGCAGACTGAGTTAAACCTATTTTTTTACTTGTAGGCCATTCTACTTTGTATCAATAAGGCCACAGCATTGAAAATACTTGTAAATTTATCAACTGTAACTAGGGCTTGAGCATTCCATGGCTTCCTAGCATTATCATTTGTTGCTGACTGGGATCTAAAATCTGAGCTTTGATTCGTTTAACACTCGTTGTCATTGTTGCCTGCCTCACACTACAAAAATTAAACAATAGCTTGGATAAATACAAGCTGTCAAAACTATCTCAGAGCTTGTAAATGCTTTTATTCCATAAACATATATGATTTTTTTTATTAGAGGTCAATAATTCACATTATGCTGAAGCCAAGTCCATCAACATTTTGTTTTCTGTTCTCTTCCCTCTATTTTGTCCAACTCTAACTTCCCAGTTACACACCAGCTCACACTTCTGGCATTAGCCCTTAGCAGGAGATTATCAAGGAGACAGAGCAACAGTGATGAGAGCCAAAAGAATAATCTGGAAAAATAATAAATTTAGTTGCTTAGGAAACAACGTGGTCACTCGAGAACAGAGAGAGTCAGAAAGTGGAGTAACAGAACGGGACTGTAAATCCCTTTCCCTTCTTCCTTTGTTCTAAGTGGACATCAAGGATGCCACTTCAAGAACTGAGGAATGGCAGAACGAGGAGCAGAGCTGAGATTCTTTGAAACTATTTTCCTAGGTAATTTTTATTACATTTATAACATGCACTACAGAGAAGGACACCATATCACAATAAAATAAGATTAAAAAACAGAGAAATTAGGCACAACTGACCAAATTCACCTTGTTAAATATCAGAGTTGCTATTTGTATATTATAAGATAATAGAAAATATTTGAGATGTCAAGATTTTCATAAAGTTAAAAAGAAAAATGTATAATCATTCAATAGCTTTTCTGACTTGAGTTCCGTCCAACCTCAAACACATCTATAGACTTAAATACTTTCTGGGCTTGTTAAAGCTTTTACCAGTACCATGGTCACGGTAAATCACCTAACTAAATGGGAATATACATGTCAAACTCAGAGCTGTCCTAAGCAGAAGCACCTCCATTAACCCCAGGTATACTGTACCTACTTTCACTATAGTGCTTTGGGCCTTGAGAATCCAAAGCTTCAGGGATCTCCTGTAATGAAAAGCTCTGACAACATTTTGATAAATTACCAGCATATTCTAACATTTAAATACCAAGCAGGGATATAACTAACCATATCTTCTCCTCAGAATTCCAGGAATGCTACAGTAAAGATGTTCTAAGCAAGAACGTGCACCATATATTGCACATATAAGTAAGCACCACCAGCATGTCTGTTTGTTGGTTTTTTGCTTTGTCAGGTGGACTTCCTGCAAAGATTTATACATATGGCCTGAATTTAGAACATTACTAGGAAAATTAACTTTTTTTTTTTGGTACAATACATATTCTTTTTGTAATAATATATGAATGGTATAAAGCCAATATTTTGCTTAGTTCTGTAACAGGTTAAAGCTAAAATATCACATACAGACTTGCGTAATTTTTTAAAAACAGCTTGGTGTGAGAGCTTTCTCAACCAGTTATCACAAACAGCCAATGATTCTCAGTCCTGCTTCAGGAATGAAACTTAAAACAACATTACATACACCTCCTTCACCTCTGCCTTTTTTCAAGACTTGGACAATCACAGTTAGTCTTGAGTGAAACAGAAAACTCACACTATTCATTTCAGACTGATGTTTGTTTTGCAACACATTCATTAAGTAAAAAACACTAATTATCATCATTTGCCTGAAGGAAAAGACAAATGTAAAGTAATGCCTAATTCTATAATTTGATACCATTAAAATAACACAATTGACTTGGGCGTTTCGATAATTTGCTCCCCCCCTCCCCCTTATTTTTTTTTTTAAAACAGTGGGAGTACTGTTGTTTTCTAATGGAGCAAACTTTATTTTCTCCAAAAATCATTCTCATTTTTATTGTGGCCTCCAGAAACTCTATTCATGGGTTAGACTCCTAGGCTGTTAAAAGATTATATTATCAGTCTATCACATTAAGGATAGTAAAATGCTAGTTAAATTGCATGCCATTTTCTAGAATTCTTTTCATATCGAACGCACATACCCTGCTGTAAACTTTGCCCGAGCTCCACTGCAGCTGAGCCGGTGCCTGGCTATGTAACTCATGGACACAGACCCTAATCCTGACCTGCAGTCCTGACTTCTCCCGGCTTCACCTCAGACCTGCTTCATAGCTTGTCTGGGAATCTGAACTCTTGGCTGAACATGGTTATGGTTGCCAGACTTACTGTGTTGCTTCTTGTTGGGGTACTGTAGGATGATGCCCTAACTAGTGAGAGCATGGCCCTGCCTGCCTTCCACCCTCAGCTCACTTTCCCAACGGGGCAGGCAGTCCTGTTGCTCCCTGACACAAGCTATTGAGATGTAACAGACAAAACGGAAAGTAAAAGTTCTCCACTTGACAGATGCATACGGGGGGGGGGGGGAAAAAAAAAGCGTCTAATAATCTACAGCCCAACTCTGATTCTGGCAGTGAAAGGTCTAATTGAACAGGAGACTTACAACACTCCAGAAAGTCATACCTACGATTTCTAACTTCGTTGATTGGGTATATTGTGGGTACGAAGGTATTTGTTCCTTCCTATCTATAAAACATATCACTAAAGACTTCTTGATTAATAATACTTTTTTTTTAATTAATAGGTATGATTCTAACCTGCAAAAAGAGTTATGATGCATGCGCCCCAAGAACAGGCTTGACAGTGCAACTCATCCACAGAGCGTGAAAATTGCAGAAAGAAAACCAAAAGAAAGAGTCTACAGACTCTGCCTGAGATGCTGAGAAACTTGACTGATTTCAGCTGGACTTCTAGGAAACTAATTTGGGAAGCCATGTGAAATTTGTGCATACAAAAACTACTATTTAGGAAGCCTTCCTATCAGTGATGTCCTACTAGATGTTGTACAGGTAAGCACTCTTGTTTACACAGAGCACAGTGAAGACTTTGGTTTGCCTCCTCAGTCTATTTTGCTCTCTTTTATGTGAGTGAATGTAGAAACAACAACAGTTACTTTGCAGCCATAAACTCAGAATTTTCTAAGCAAGACTGACCACAGTAAGTATTTAAGAGAGAAACAAAAATTTTAACAAAAAAAAAATCAGCATTTTACACAGTACAAAACTATTATTAATTTTCTCCACAACATACCCCTTAGGGCACAAATATCCTTTTATTTGTTCCTTTTATATTTCCTGTTACCTTTGAGCTACCGAAAATGTATTTCAGCTTTTAAAATGCCATGAGCTAGCCTATGAGTTTCTTACATGATCATGTGACACGGCCAGCATTACAGAATGTGCTCATTTTACAAATGTACTGCATGAAAAAAAAAAATTTAGTATTTTAAGATTACCCTTCCCAAATGTACAAGGCTCATGAGTCAGGTATCAATTATTAAAAGACTTTGTTTTAAAATCAAATTCGGTGTTCTTTTTAGTCATCTTCCATGTGAATTATCTAGAGATCACATTTTTAGGCTTCGACCTGCGATTCTTTAATATATGTTTAACTATCTTTAATGTCTTAAGAAGAAAAAAAAAATTATTAGACACATGATAAAACTGTCATATTTGTAACACAGTTGCAGATGGCCTTTCCACAAATATGTATTTAAGTAAAGCCTTCTTCAGTAAAGCATTCTGAGATAAAAATAATCCATCATCCACATATCCTAAAAGATCAGGTCTTGAAAGGTGAATACAACTCTTTACGCTCATCAAAGATGATATAAGGCTGACACATATAGCTCTAAAACGTAGGGAGATTATTAAAGGCCAATAAAGATGAACTGACACATTCAAATTTTGGAGTTAACAGAAGAGCCAGAAACAGCTCTTAGCAATTGTTAGTTAACAAAAAAAATTGAATAGTCTTTAGTTTTGTTACCAGTAGTCAGCAAAAACCTGTGGGACATATTTTTTCTAATTTATTCCACAGTAAGCTCTTTAAAAGATACATGATCTATCTTCCATTTTTAAAGGGTATATTTTATATTATTATTTTATTTCTAGACAAAACTTACAAATTCATTAGCCTAGATTCATTGTGCAATTTACCATCTTTCACTATATCTGTTCATAGACACATAGAGGTCAAGGACATGGCTTATAAATCAAAACAAAATGCAAACAGCTAGCCATGCTCCCAATACTGCAAATTACAAGACTGTAAAAAAATATTTCAAGGGAAATATAGTTAACAGAATCAGTTTTATTTGTAGAAAAACAAATTAATATGGAGTGCGGACAGAGATTTTTTTTTTTTTAATCTACTGAAAAAAATAGATACTTCTAATTACTTGAAAGCTATTAAATTATTTCACAAGTATTCACAGGACTTTTTGAAATCTCGGCATCTAGACTGAAAAAAAAAAAAAAAGGATTCTTGTGATAGTAGCTATTCAGCCATCTAATCTTTTCAGACAGCTGCAATCAGAGATTATAAACTCTGTAGATAAAGGACCAACTTTTTATGGTATGTTTATATATTGTCTTTTGCAAAATGTGAAAAGCATAAACTATTACTGTACTTCACATAAAAAATAGTGACAGACACTTGACAGTGACGTGTGCATTCCGCGCCCCCCGACCCCCCAACATTCCTGCCTTTGAAGGATGTTTGGGATTCTGGCAAGGTATCTTCCACTGCAGTGCATACTTGTGATGAAATACTACCTTACTTTTTTTCCATTGCTAATGCTTCTTTTCCCCCAGTGAATCTATGCTCATTACAACCCATCCAGCACTTCTGTTATAACATTTATAAGGTGCTTTGTCAACACTACGACGTGACTATATAAAAGAAACAGATGCAAGGTCCCAGACACCAACCTGGTTAAGGAGGAGAATGAAGTGTAATGAGAATTTCCAGTGGCTAACGTAGGAGCAAGAAAGAATCAAAAATAAACAAAGACTCTTCCGGTAGACTACTTCATATTAGAACTGTGTGAAATACGACAATATTTACCTAAATCTGTGAACATGTCTAAACCAATAACAGTGAAATAGTTCTAAATCATGTCAAAGTTATGTGACTTTAAAAAAAAAAACAAAAAAAAAAACCACACCAAACTTAAACATATACCTTGAATTGTGCTAGAACAGTGTGAAATATTTGTAACTGTCCACCCAGAGGTTACACAGATCCTTAGGGTTTTTTATCGGCAAAATTTGGCTTCTCCTTCTCAGCAGAATGAAGTTTGGACCAGAAAAATCACTAAGCAGTGGACATAGCTGAATGAGAGAAGCTAATTGGAGAGTCTCTAGTGTGAGGAAACTTAGGATACAGGTAGTCTGATTTTAGGAGGTGACGAAGCACAAAGCATGCTCAACATGTTGGCCATGAAATGGAAACAAATTCACTGCTTCTGTCTTAGGTTGTTTTCCTTCTGATCAGACAACCAGCAGCTATCTTGCTTACCTCGGTAGATAAACAAAAAAACTGTTAACCTACATTCCTGTATCTACTGGACTTAACTAAACACTGAAAATTGAGGACTAAGTACTTTGGGAAATTTACACACTGCACACTGGTTGAATGCATTAGTATAAAAGAAATTAAAGTGGCAAGTCGTTCAATAGTAAAACTTATTAAGTGTACTTTAGTACTCAGTAGAGGTCACTCAGTAACCTATACTGAGTGAGCTACTGGACTGTCAAGAGATTCTGACCTTCAGACTGCTTCTTCAGAAAAGGCTATAGTGTTCCTGAAAAGGGTAGCATCTGTCTAGCTCGCTATTTTGAAGAAAAAAAGGTAATGATATGCAATATACATTAATTTTAGTAATTTTTTTTCTTTTATCACCTGACTTACTGGCTAAGTTCAAAGTTCAAGTTACCAGCCTAGTTCAATGTTTATAACTCAGAAAAAAGCATTACAAAATCACATATAGACCAAAGACACACATTTCTATCTTTTACTAACATGGTACATCCCCCCAGTGATTGGGGCCAAAAAGTAAGCATTTGATGCTGTTCTCAATTTGAACTAAAATTTTCAAAATTTTGACCTTAGGAACCTCTCTTGCTAATTAATAATATATGTAAACCAGGCTCTTGCTCTTAAATGACCACTTGAATTAGAAACTTACTTTTGTTCTCTTCCTGTTTTTCTTATCCTGTCCCCAGTGCCATGGTATTATGAGGAACAGTTTACCTGTCCACTGAAGGCTTCTATGAGAATTAAATGAGCTAGATGCTGCCTTACCTATTTCCTTTAAAAATTCAATAGAAACATATTATATATCCATTAGGACTACAGTATTATTCATTGTTTTAGAAATTCTGGATAAGCATAACCCAAGTTTACATTCCTCCCCAATATTATTTTTAGTCCTGTTATCAGTAGAATGAGACATTATGCTGACTATTGTATGGCCAGCCTATATTCCTCCAAAACTTTTTAAGTTCAGACAAATCTAGCAAAACAATTAAGACCTCAAAATTACTAATGTCTGGTATTCTTGATAATCAGCATCTGGAGAGAGTGTAGCAATCCTATTAGTGCTCCTTCTGAGGAAATAGCAAAGACCTGGCCCTTTAGCTGCTTTTATCCATAGGGTAACAGGCAGTAACTAAACTACACCATTAGCAGACACTTAATTCCAGACCACCATTGGATGGCATCTATGATTTTCCTGATAGGCCACACAACTGAACGAAAATAGATTTAAGAAGGATTTTAGGACACGGGAAAGAGGGATGCAATAGCACTGAGACCATTATTTGGAATAGGTAATATATGGAAGACAGAGCTGCTGGGCAAGTTTCACTGACATGGAAAAAAATAAGCTGAGTGTAAGTTTTGGGCCAAAAGGGGAGCAGGGAGGTCCTGAGGATATTGCAGTGAGAAGGGTATTACAACTGCACCATAGGAACCTTATTTCACTAGATCCATTAGTTGCACAACGAATAGTAATACTACTTTGAGTGAATAACAGCAAACCTTACATACGCACACACACACTCTACATGTTAGCCATAACAAGTCTGAGAAGTTGATCATTCAGTCACACACTAAGATCTCATAGGTGTTGATTAATTAGACGAATGAAAGGACTTGGGAGTTCTTTCTAGAGTGAAGTCAGTGCTAATGACTAAATTTTTCAGGGGGAAACCAAAGAGGAAGAAAACTTTAGCTTTGCTATTCCCAAACTCTAAGTATACAGATATATATAAAAGGTACTTCAGACTACAACTCCCTCAGGACTGAGAAAGAAAACAGTAAATTAGACGGGATCATCGTATCAGTGGCAGAGAAAACAAACAGTTGATGTTAAGAGGCACTGGTAAGCTGGAAGCTAGGCCTACGCTTTTGAACTAGGTTGGAAATCTCCACACTGAGTACGCCATCAGTCAGCTATATTTTTTTTTTGTTTTAATGTTATTGAATAGCACAGATGTGCACATTTTGGCTTATCATTCTATGTAAAAAATAAATTGGGATAACTGCAGAAATGTCTCTTGATACTGTGCCTAATATCACATTTCACAGAGATTCTTCAAGGTAAAGAAGAACAAGTTGCCCTACTATGACTCAGGCATCTTTTGAATCATACCTGCTATTATAAATTGGCTTGCAGAGCATGCTCATGTTAATTTTTTCTGCTTATGGAATTAATAGCCATTGCTGCTTTTAAATTCCAGCCCTCTGTCTCAAAAACTAAACCTAAATATGTTAAGCAGTTATACTGTTCCTTACTGTCCAGGTTTCAGCTGGGACAGAGTTAACTTTCTTCACAGTAGCTGGTAGGAGGCTGTGTTTTGGATTTGCACTGAGAAGAAGGCTGATTACATACTGATGTTTATAGTTGTGGCCAGGACAGCCAAGGACTTTTCAGCTTCTCTGCTGTGTCAGTGTCTGCAGGTGCAGAAAAAGCTGGGAGGGAGCACAGCCCCAATTACTAGCCTAGGATTCTACCCTAGGTTTAGGATTGAGACTCAAATTGGCCACTGGTCCATTCCAGAGCAAGCATGTCATGGCCAGTATACAGATGTGTCGTGGGTTAAAGTTAACTTAA
>NW_010135317.1:0-10962 GCF_000699245.1 Pterocles gutturalis
CAGAGGTGCTGAGCCCCATACCAGCTCCCCGGGGGAGGAGGGGAAGGGCCTGGGCTTCATCTACAGAAACTGGGGGCCCAGCTGAGCTGCTCCTCGAGCCCCCCTCCACGCTGCGGATCCTCAGCACGGGCTCTGCTCTCCTCCCCAGGGATAAACGCCTCCCAACTGAGCCATTTCAGAGCCGGGAGGTCTCCTAGCAGGCTGGTCTTTAATTAGCCTTTTCCCAAGCGTCCCATCCTTCCCCCCCCCGGGGGAGTCTCTCTGCCAGAGGGGTGGGGGGGACAGTGGGGGCAGCTCCCCATGCCCTGAGCCCTTCTCCCCATCCAGGCAGTCAGGAAAGCGTCACTGCTGGGTTTGTATTGTGATGGACCCCTATCTCTATCAACCACATTTCATCTCCTCTTTGCCTCCATCCCTCTGTCTTCACCTTACAGCAGCTCAGGGATCCAAGATCGCTGATGGATTCCCCTGAGGCAAGGTCCAGGGGAAGCCCAGCGTTCTCATCCACCGAGTTATTTTCCTTGAGTGCTTGAAAAATGTGGATGTTGGCCACAGATCCACAGCCCTGCGCTTGGCTGCGTGATTCCTCCCACATCAGAGGAGGGAAAGGTCACCAGCAACCACCGAGAAGCTCTCTGGGAGCTGATCCATCATTCCACCATCTCTGCGACCAACGTGTAACCCCTTGGGATCAGCCCTTACAGCATCACCCAAAAATTGCTGTCCATTCCCCCATCCTAGTGTGAAAAACAAAAGCCAGGATCACGTTTTCCCACGTCACACCCCAGCCCAGCGAGGGGCTCAGCTGGGACCGAGGTCAACCCACAACCCGTGTGGCTTTACGGACACAGGTCTTCACAAGCTGTCTTGGGATCTCTTCCAGGAGATCTCACATGACATCCTTGTCTCTAAATTGGAGAGACGTGGATTTGACAGTTGGACCACTCGCTGGATGGTCGCACCCAAAGGGTTGTGGTCAATGGCTCAATGTCCCAGTGCAGACCGGTGACAAGTGGTGTTCCGCAGGGGTCGGTACTGGGACCAGTGTGTTTAACATCTTTGTGGGAGACATGGACAGTGGGATCGAGTGCACCCTCAGCAAGTTTGCCAATGACACCAAGCTGTGAGTGCGGTGACACACTGGAGGGAAGGGATGGCATCCAGAGGGACCTGGACAGGCTGGAGAGGTGGGACCGTGCCAACCTCCTGGAGCTCAACACGGCCAAGGGCAAGGTCCTGCCTGTGGGTCGGGGTAACGCCCAGCACAGACACAGGCTGGGAGGGGAATGGATGGAGAGCAGCCCTGGGGAGAAGGACTTGGAGTGCTGGGGGGTGAGAAGCTGAACATGATGAAGTCTTTGTGCCGTACCAATCTCTTCTGCTTTAATAAGGCAGCATGTAGAAAGGCTCTGGAGATTCCCAAGAACCTGTGACGAAAGGAGCGGGTGTAGCACAGCACGGTCGTGCTCTGCCATCCTCCTTTCAGCCCTCCTTTCCCGTTTTGCAAACACCCAGCAGCAATGTCCCTCAATACCATGCCCAGTAAACGTTCCCTACGGAACCAGCTGGGGATAACGTTCTTCTCACCTGAAGAGTCTGTTCCCAAGCATGTCAACTGATGTGCACCGCACACATATTTACCAAAATTATTTATTTACATTTCAAAATGTAAAAAAAAAAAAAAATAGATGCCAATTATTAAATAATCTGAGAAGGATGTCAAGAGCGCAGGTCTGGCCAGGGGAAATGACTGGGGCAGCAGGGAACCGGCATTGGAACTGCACAGAGCCAGCACAGCCTAACCACCAGCGGAGGAGCGCTGAAACGAAGGAGAAACAGGTCCCAAGTGACAGCCAGCCATTCCCAGCTCATCCTCCAACAGCAGGACTAGGCAGCGACACCGGGCACTGCTGCAGCGATTTTCAAGTGCGTGCTACTCGCTGCACACACCAGCTCACGTCAACCCTGAGCTGGAGAACTCCGGGAGTCCTCCTGGGCCTCCGTGCCAGGCGTCTGCATCTACCTCTGAAATTAAAACCTGTTTCTCCTGGCTGATTTTAAAGGATCTGGACACATAACGGATGTAGCTGGCTGGAGTTGGGCAAGACTAAGGCCGGTCTGGTCTCCAGGTGGCTGAGAGGCAGCAGGGTGCAGACAGTTCCTAAGACCTGGCTGGGAAATAAAGCAAAGTGGCACCAGCCTCGTCCCTAGAAATAAAAAGCTTCCAGTCTCAATTTGGATGTTGGCCACAGATCACGTAGAAATAGAAAAGATCAACAAGTCTGGGCCTGAGGACAACCCAAAAGGGGACCTGACCCCTCAGCACGGGTCTGCCCGTCTGCGAGAAAGCCTATAAATCCTCAAAAGCCCATAAATGCCACCAGAAGTAGCAGGGAAATGAAAGAATGATTCCATTATGTTGTCACTTCATCAAATACGAGGAGTTCCCAAGAGCCTGAAGCTCTGCAGATCTGAAAGACTTTATTATGGAAGCGGGGACGCGTCTTCGTGGGCAATTCCAGATGTTTTTGGAAATCGCTTAATGGGAGGCCAAAAATTGTGGTGATTTGCTTTTGTCACTGCTTGCCTGCCTGCTGAAATTTGAAAAATCAGCAACCAAAAGGCTAATACAGCAGGTTTTTGACAAGCTGCAGCCTGTCACGTTGAAATGTAGACAGATTTGTTTAAATGCTTGTGTTTTTTACGGTGAAGTGGGCAGGCAAACGGAAACAGAGAACTGTACGTTAGCCTGAGCTCTGTCTTGAGCCTAGTGGTTTCACCAAAATGAAGCCTGACCAACAGTAAATGCTGGAAATGTCTCCCTCCGGATGAGGGCAGTGGTATTTTTTCAAGTTTAGGTAAGACTATGCAGCATGGTAATTCCTTGGCCCTTCAGCGGCGCCAGTCCTGTGGCCATACTGAGCAAGGAGGCTCCAGTCCTCTCTTGCTCCTCGTATCTTCTTCGTCCCTGCCTGCCCCACACACTGCTCTGCTTTCTGTCGCAACCCAAGAGCTCACCAACCCGCCGGGCAACGTGAAGCCGCCCCAGACCGCCTGGGTAACACCAGCGGGATTCCTGTTCCCTTTCACCCCCTGGTTCCTAAAGCCGAGGTTTAAGGCAGCCTAACCCCAGCCCAGGCAGAGCTCCCACACCCCCACCTTCCCCCTGATTGCAGCTGCAAAATCTGATCCCTCTGGCACTGCCGCTGGCGTTTGGGTGGCTTGGAGGGAAGCCAGTGCAGGGAGTTGAGCTGGCACAAAACCCAACGCCGTTAGAGAGGCGTTTTCTGGTGTTTCACTGAGCTGAGTCAGCTCTCTGCAGGCTCCAAGGTGAAAATAAGAGAAAAGGAAAGAGCGGAGCAGCCCACAGCTCGATTGCACCGGGTGCCTGCAAAAACTGAGACTTACCACGGTTCTGTTTCAGCGCTTTACATTTCCCCACACTGCGAGATCACGACTGGCAACTTGGGTTTGTTATTTGGACCCGTAGGCACATTCTGGGTACAAACAAATAACATAAGGTTAAACCTTGTAAAAACACGGTAAAGCCGGTGAGCGGCAGGGACCTGAAGACTGGTGCAGAGGTGTCTGTGCAACGTCAGAACGGGGACATTGGGACACAGCTCTGACTAACACCAAAGCACCGTCACGCATTTTGGCAACGGACCCAGCCACAAGCACGGAGGTTTGGGATAGAGACCAGACCCCGATCCTTTGAATGGGAGGGAAGGAAAAGAGCACAAATGGGAGAGCTCCTCGTGAGATACAGCAGCATCACGCCACCGGAGGCTGCTCTGCTTTACATCTTTAAAGTCACTAATTACAGCTGCAACAAGCAAACTCACATTTGTACAGAAGGGGAACCCAAATATGAGACTGTCACAAAGCAACCCTCCTTCTGAACCCCGCTCGTTCTGCTGGACTCGGCTCCTCTTTCATCAGTCTCTTACTTCTTTCCTTCAATTTGTCCCCCACTGCAGGGACGCGCAGACAGGCAACCACAACCCTGCCATCAGCGCTTTGGCCGAAGAGCGCTGGCAACGCACGGGTTGTATCACACCGTACCGCTCCTTGTGTGTGATGTGTCCTCAATTCCTAACAGCTGCCAGCTCTGTCTGCACCCCACTTTTGGGATTCTCTGACAGCAAAAGCCCTTGTGCACGTTATCCCATGCGTGTGCCATGAAGTTAGCATCGTCTGTCTCACAGAACACGCTACCTGCTGAATCTGCTCACTCTCATGCCGTGACACCCCCTCACAACATCAGCAGCAACCACCACCCCTGAACACATTTATCTTCAGCTCCTGAAGCCCCTCAGAAGGTTCGTTTAATTTTTCTTATTAAACACGCTGGTCACAGACGAGCAGAAACGAGGATTTAGCGTCCAGCAAACAACCCCAGCCAGTAGCACAGCAGCGATGTGCTTTACGCTCTTGTCCGAGTTGCTGATGGAACAGATTCTCAGTTCAGCTTCCTGACAAAACGCAAAGCGTGGCAAATAAAGCCTCAAGACACAATCCCTGCTCAGACAAACCAGCAACCACGAGAACCCGGCATTGCTGAAGCCAATCTATAGGACAGCCTTTGCCTCAACAGATTTCCTGCTGTTTTATAACGATGACAACCCGTGATACCAGTGATCAACACTGGTCCTCCCTGGCATCCCGTAACAGTGGGAGAGACCAGAATAACGCTTGTTAATCCTCTACGTGACTTTCCGACGCGCAAATTCACAGAGAAACAAGTAAATTCAACTTACTTCAATTTTTCTCATGACCAGCAGCCCATCGACAATTTTACCTGGAAGGAGAAGATGTACCCACTTCAGTACAGCCAGTTTTCAGCTTTGTTGACCCCCCCCATCACACGTACACGCGTTTTTGTTCCTCCTGAAAAGTCTCACGCAGCGGAGAGCTAACTGGGCGCTTCAGGGTTTGTTACAGGTCTCTAAACTGGTAAAGGAAACAACCCCTCTGAAATAATTTTCCACATTTAGAGCTGATGAAGTGCATTTTCCCATCACAGGGGTGGCACGTGTAGAAATCTGGGTTTTGAGATCCCAGCTGTGCTAAAATACAGCACGAAGGACCTCCCTATGAACACAACCTTTGTCACGATGCAAAGCCGGCCATGAATGATATCGGTGTTATTTAAGATTCGGAGGAAGTAGTAAGCAGGACACCAGCTCCAAGGCTGGCCTCCAAATCCCACAGCATGTTAAAAGTTAGCCGATGTGGTTTCACAGAATCACTGTCACAAAACTCTGCTGCAAGCTCAGTCCTGCTCGCTGACAGTGCAGAAGAAAGGCGTCCTGTCCCTCATCCATCCCTTCTGCCCTGGCACGAGGGTTTTGGCAGTAACAGGATGGAGGGACTGATCAATGGACAAAACCATTTCATTTCACCAGCGATTCATCTATCAGCGCAGATACCCCCGCTGGCACAAGCGAGGGGGCAGAACAGGCAGTCCACGGCTGTTTATTTTAGCAGCTGCGTCACGGGGAGCGTCCGTGAGCTGGGACGCGGGGCCCCCGCCACAGGTACTCACCGAACACGACGTGTTTGCCATCCAACCAGTCACATTTGGAGCACGTAATGAAAAACTGACAGCCGTTGGTGCTTGGACCACTGTTTGCCTGGGGGTTGAGAAGGGCAAAATATGACAAGTGTACAAATTAGGATTTCCCAAAACCGAAGGCGGACGCATCTCAGGTAGGAAGGAGCTGCTGCTCTGGACCCAGCCTAGGTTATTTTTAGCTTCTTGCTACGCAAACCAAAGGCAGCAAGATATACATCCACAGGAGAGCACCTGTGCTGGACACGGCACGCCACCGAGGCTGGTCGTTCCACTGTGCATGAGAGCCATGTCACCAACTTTTTATTATACATCTGCAAAGGCACATTCAGCACAAGACTGTGCTGAAATCTGGGCTCTGGAGCAGACTCCTGAAAAAAAAGCTAAAATTTTTGGTGATGAGTTCCTACTGCTGCAGTATTGTCCTGGAGAAAACTGAAAGCCAGGAGCCAGGGCAGAAAAAAAGCAGCTGATTTCTGCTGTTTGGAAGGTTTCCTCAGAATAGAAAAAGCAGGTGTCTATGCTGATGATCAGGATGAGAAAGGTAACGATGCTATTGGCACAGGGTGCACAGGAATGGTATCAGGCAGGTGTGGAATTTAACTCCCAACCTGAGCGTAACACCCAGATTATTTGTACTCTGCAAAGAAAACATCTCTGCAGCACTTACGTCCACTTCAATGTTTCAAAAGCTCTTTTGACAACCTGAAGCATGCTTCTGTGCCGACAAGTGAACTGGGCAAGGCCTGCAGCTGCAGGAGTGCACAGGACACGGTCATGTTAGATCTTTTTACTTATTGCCAGCCAGCTTCAGAAGGATCCAGCTGGGATGGAACATGGTTTGGCCCAGTGGAAAGACTCCGGAGCCATGCCACTGCAACACAAAGGTGGCAGTACTGGCGTGGGATCCCCTCTCCCTCACTACGGTACACCGGGTGCTTAGGTGTGTTGCAACACCTCTTTTTGGACTGGATTAATAACTCATCAAAATGATGAATGCCCAAAGCAAGTGGGCTTAAGGGCAGGGCAGCTGAAAGAGCTGGGGAAGCAGCAGCTGGGTACAGGAACACCGAAGCACTGACTCCACTCGATTTCTGTCACAAAAGTCAGGGTATTGTTCCTGCCAGGCAATGTGCAAGGGTTGCAGTTTTTCCTACAATGTTGAACAGGAAGAGTATGTTATAAAAGATACCATGGTAACGCTGCTCCGGCTTTCAAACCCCCCAATCTCTTTGCTTCATCCTTGCTCAGGTCAGTGTTTGATAACAGGATCAGGGAAGAAAAAATAAAATAAATAAAAATAAAATTTAAAAAAAAATTCACCACCGTATGGAAACAGTAAGAATTGAGCTATTCTGAAAGCTGATCAAAGCCTGTCCCAGCGCTCCAACAGGTGAAAAAGAAATGATGCAGCAGCACCAGGACTTTTGTGTTACTCAACACATTCACCCAGGAGTAGCCTCCTGAGCAGCAGTTACAAAGCGGGTCCTTCAGACCCTGTACCCAATGCTGGAGATTGTTGTGGTCTGGCAAATAATTTATACGCTTGGGAAAAGGGCACAGAGAAAGTCCCAAAAGCTTTTTAGTCTTATAATGTCATTATTTTCGTCTTATAATGTCATTATTTTATACTCACCATAGAGAGCAGCCCAGGAGCAGAGTGTTTCAGCTTGAAGTTTTCATCTGCAAAAGGACCCCTGTATATACTGGCTACTCCGGTGCCGTCTCCCTGTGCGAGAGAAGCGCCCAGTCAGCCACAGCGTTTGTTCTGAGAACAATTCCATTTAAAAATTAAATTTAAAATCTCCAAGGAAAAGGAGAGGGTTAAACTCAGCCCGAAATGGATGCTGTGCGGCCATTTATATACACCAGCAGTGAACACCTTCAATGTTTAATTTCTGAAGAGGAACAGCGACGGGTTTCTATCTACGCAGGACATCGTTTGCCATCCATATGTTGGCAGAAACGCACGGAGATGGTCAGGATTAAGTCCAAGCCTCCCAGGGTGAGATGGAGGCTATCGACTGCTCAGTATGGACCCACCTGGGCTTGGTAGGGAAAAGAGAGGGGATGTGGAAGTACAGGCTGGTGTGCCAAGGAAAGCACAAGTGGTTGTGTGGAAAAAATCAGTTGCTGGTACGGTGACTGACTTCACCTTATTTTCTGCGACTTTTGTGGAAACAGGGAAGCGATCTCTCTGTTTGGCAAGGACAGTTTCTAAAATACGCAGTTTCTAATTTTTTCTCTACTTTCTACCAAGTCGACACATCCTGTACTTAACGACAAGCCCAAGCACTCTGATCTCAAGACAAACTGAAGCAGCATGGCCCTGACAGCTGCAGACCGCAAGCTCTGAATGCTCAGAGTTTCGACCTTTGCAGAAGCCTGACGCATGGTTCATGTAAGACACGTCACTCGCAGGACTGCTGAAAGGCCGCCCTGCCCCTTGGTCCAGCGCAGCACAGACCCTCCGGTTTGATGCCAAAAGGACCGAGCAGGGACCCTTCAGTGAACAGCCTTAAAGACGCTGCAGCGAGGAACCCTCCGGGGAAGGCTGCAGAAGCGACGCGAACAGGAACCTCTGGCACCATCTGACAGTCATTTCCCCTTCAGTGCTGGTTTCTGCGTCGATTTTCCCTTTCTGTGCTGCTTCAGCCCCATTTCTACTGTCTTGCTGCACCCCATCTCCCTTCATTGCCTTCCTACTTAACGTATGCTTGCTTTATTAGGCCAAATTACCAGGAAAATAAGATGCCGGCGCTACACCGTGTGCAGCTCCACATCTTTTCCTCTGCCCTTGCTCCTTTTCCTCCTGTTCTCTGCAACTTACTTAAACTCTCGGTTCTGAGACAGGAACACGTGCCCTATCGCAGTGGTCAGTGCGACTGATCTTGCTCCCCAAGGGGCTTTGTAATTAGTGGCTTTATACGTTATAATAAGTGTATTTATAAATTACAAATACCGGTGCAATCCTTGTTCAGCTTCCGTGGGAATAATAAACCCCACGGGACGTTTGAGCAGCATCACACTTAGCGACTGCCTAAAAGTCTGGTGGGGCTGAGCCACCCGCTCTGCGGTCACTTCTCTCAGTAACTTTCATACAACCAACTTTTACAAATTTTGTGTTAAAAAAGCTTTATCATCCCTCTCATATTTCAAAACACTTCCAGAAATGAAATAATGTTACCGGGTCCTAGGACAGCGAAGAGACTCTGCTTATCCCCACGTTAGAGCATGACCCTCACTGGGGGCACAAAGTCTTTTCTATTTTGAGACAATTCACCGCCAAAAAGTCAGTTTTGATTTAAACTCTCTCTTGCACTAGATGCTTGGTTCTGTACTTAGGGTCTCTCTCCACAAAGCTAGCAGAAAGTCACGGGGTTTCTTGTTTGGGGGGATAGGACAAGGGGAATGAACAACACAGTAAAAAAAAAAAATCATTGCAAGCTTGAAAAGCCTCTCGCTGTACTGCCCTGCTTGTCTCAGAGAGGAAATATTTTGGGAAGGAGAAAGTATGTTCACCCAAAACTGCAGATTTGTTTTCAAGTACGTTACAGTCAGCTGCAGTCAGATGGCAGCAATGTCGCGAGGAAACCTCCAGTTAGTACTGGGAACCTCGAAAGAGAGCCAACAGATCCCTGGAAACAGCCGCATGTTATACCACGTAGGAAAAGTACAAAAGGAATATGGAAGTACATACGTTTACAAAGTCACCTCCTTGGATCATGAAATCCTTTATCACCCTACAGAAGTAAAACAGGATTTAGTTCTCAGCAGACCGATGCCTCACGAAGCTTAATACATGCTTAAAAGGAGTTCTGTCTCGCAGCACAACACAAGCTATCAGGGTCTGTGAGTGCTACAGTCTAAAATCTACAACAAATATTAACTCCTGGCTGCTGTCAGGCCATTTGGGACCCATTGCTGCTCAGCCAGGGACACTGACTAGTGACAGATGCCAGAAAATATCTCCAACCTGGCACAGCAGGAACGGGGGATCCCTCCAGGGACCCCGGTGTCCACATCTGATGGCACCCCAGAAGCCGATATTAGCCCCGACCTCACACGCCTCCCAGGCCAGTAACGCCTCGAGGCAGGTCTCAAAGCCACACCCAGCTCAGGCTGCTATTACAGTGCAAAAGCAGATGAATTACCTGTGGAACGTGCTTCCTTTATAACCTATCGGGACACCATCTTTCCTGCAAGGGAACAAAAAGGAAAGACTTACCGGATACCACAAGGCAAACCCCCCCAGGAATTCAGAGTCCCAAAGGGTCGCCCTGTAGGTCAGCAGCTGCCGTGACACCCCCCCCACCCAACCCGCCAGCTGGGGCCCGGCTCTGGGCTGGCGCCATCACAGGCCAAGGGAAAGCTCCAGGGGCTCTGCTCAGGAAACAACACGGTTCCCTACAACACCCATCCTGTTATCTCAACGGGATCCCACTGCAACGTGCAGCATGAGCAGGGGGGATTTACAGACGTCATGCCCAAAGGGGAATGTCTGCCATCTCCGTGCCCAACTGAGCCCGTCACAATTTCGTCAGAGCAGACTCTGTAACTCTGTCATTTTGTACTGGTGCAGCACAGAAACCTCCCAGGGAGCCTTCTCCCGACTCACCCAGCCCTGTTTCTCTGCGTGGGTTACTCCAAAGGACACTAGAACCCACTTACCTGAATTCACCCGTACAGAACTGCCTGGAAAACAAACAAAGAGCAGAGCGTGAGCCGCGTGTGAACTCTGAGGACATGGGGCTGCACTCAGTGAACACGCACTGGCTGTCGCGCAGGACCTCCCCTCCTGCACCGGGGATATTCCCAGTGAAACTGGAACTGGCAGCAGCTTGTCCCCACTTCCATCTCAAAACAGATGCTGGCACTTTCTGCAGTGGAGGAGGGCAGACACTGACCCCCAGGAAACTGAGTGGGAAGCAGGCTCCGTGTTTCACAGAGAACAGGGTACAGTCACCGCTCCCGTGCGAGTGGGATGTGCCAGATCCTTCTGCCAGGGGCAGAGAACTCGAACGTGACATTACGGTGCTGCCTTTAGAAAAGCACCAGGCGTATCAGAAGCTCCACCGAGGGAGCAGAGAAGGGACTGGAGTCATTCCCCTTCCACACGGGCTCCCCTGAGGGGTCTGAATGCTGCACGGTCACATCTCTCAAGAATGAACAAAACAGGTTCAGCTGTTCAGGGGGGCAGGCAGCCACCCTGCCACCAGAGACACTCCTGCACCCTAAAGCCTTTAATAAAGCCTTTGCAGCCCGGGTCCAGGCTGAGCTGCAGGACTGACGGCTGCAGGAAGGCCGGCTGCTCCCTACCTGAAGTTCTCTGCCGTTTTGGGTACAACATCCGCGAACAGCTCGATCTTCATGCGGCCGACCTCCTG
>NW_010135318.1:0-20772 GCF_000699245.1 Pterocles gutturalis
ATATTTGTATATATTACTATTATTACTATAATTATTATTTTCAATGTTATTGCATTCTAGTTGTTAAATTGTTATCTCAACCCACCAGTCTCTTTTCCCTTTACTCCTTTAATTGTCTCCCCCATCTCCAGGTGGGCAGAGAGTGAGTGAGCACCTGTGTGGAATTTGTTTGCCACTAGCTGGGTTTAAAACCACACCACCTTCCAAGGCGAATGGTCCTGGGCTCAGCTGCACCTGCAGTGGTGGCCACGCTGTCCATGGTGCTAATTTTGCCTGATGTTCTGACTGTGATTTCTGGCATTACACAAAACTGTTACTGACTACTAACCACACGTTTATGATATTTCATAGTAACAAAAGTTATAAGATCCTAAATGGAACACAACTTATAATTGCATTAGGTGAAGAGTTTCACTCTGCTGAGAGCTTAAGCTGCTTTAGGAAACATGGCAGCAAAACTCGCTAACGGCACATAAGGTAATTAATTCAGTAATAAGGACTCTTTGGGCTCCATTTCAGTGGAAGAGCAGTGCTCAGCACCATTCACTACCAGATTCCAGTGCACTGAACCAAAAGACCTAGAAATGAAACAAAACTTACCAGGTCAATTTGTTAAACTCAAACTGATGGGCTGTTTCCTATTTACATTTTCAAATGTCAAGAAAGAGAAATTTGAAAAGTGCATCTAAGAACTCAGTGCAGCCTCACATATTTAAACTAAACATAATGAAGCTGAACCAACAAAACTTATGCTGGCTGTACTAAAAATATTGATTTTTTTCTTTTTGAATAGATGTTCTTCTGACTTCACATAAAAGGATACTATTTACATCTTTTAAAATATTTATTTGGCACCCATAACTGAAACTCTTGAATGTTAATTAAGATTATGAATAAATGCTAGAAAATATTTACAGCACCTTTGTCTTCCATTGATTTCAAAAGAGAGAAGGATGCAAACTAAGCAAATGTTGTAAACTAAAACAGAGGGCACTTATATGAAATCAACGAAAAGCACATTTCATACCTCAGTAATTTTCAGCCTTTGCTACCCTCATGCAAGAAAAAGCAAAAGAAAAATTCTGTACTGATGGAAGATTATGAAGAGGTGCATTTGTAGATGTAAGCAATTTAAAGACATAATTAGCAATACCCTAAGTTCTCAGAATAAAAAGACGCGTTTGTTAATGGAATGAGCACAGAAAGAATTCTCAGGTGTCTTCTTACGTTACTCTTCTAACTTTTGAAAGAGTAGTTTCTTATTAATTTTTATAACAAATGGTGTTATTCACACATCTACCTTCTTGTGCTGAAAAGTTCATTAGCATTTTCAAAGTTAATTGAAGCTGTAAATGCAAATACTACTAGCATTTTCTGCTCTTGTCTTTCAAAATTTGGTATCCATCTGACAAAGCTTTTTTATACGGATTTCTTAACATCTTTAGCTTTGTAGCAGGACTTCTACCTCTTGGAAAAGAAACTATTAATGTTGTATTTCTTTTTCATTTAGTTACAGCAGTGAAACAAATAAACAACCTCCATTTCTAACAGTTCTCCAATCAAAAATAATTTTTTCTTATGTTATCTGTCCTTTTTAGTACTGATTATTTTAATATCTCTTATATAGATGAACAGAAGAGTGAATCCTGAATTATTACATATTTTTTTTAGTTCTTTCTGTGGGAACAGAAACATAAATATAACACAATACAATGAAATACAATGCAGAAAAATAATTTATATGTTAGGTATGATGTGTGAAAACTCCCCATTAGGAGCTTTGTAAATTGAGTCTTTAAAATCAGCCCAGGGGGCAGGGGGCAGGTCTTGGGCTTGTTTTGATAGAAAATATTAATGCCTTCTTTTTAAAAAAGCCAAGTAACATAATCACTTGAGCATAGAGACATAGTTATCTGTTTTCCTTCTGTTTTCTCAGATCTTCACTGAGGCAGCACTGAGTCATCGTATACTGACCTTAAGTAGGGGGGAGAAAGTGGCAAGCTGAGATTTAGGTTTCAGTTCCATTGGTGTACTTCTTTATTGTTAATATAGGTTCAGTCAGTCGTGACTACAAAGCAAAGGGTCAACATGTTTTAAATAAACCTCCAGCAATCAATTACAAATAAAACATTTAAATAGGTCATTCGCAAGGGAGAGTATTTACTCAGGATGTTTAAGAACCACAGCATGTCTCATTAGGTCTTATTAGTTGAAAAAAGTAAAGTATTTATACCATTTTTTCCTGATATTATAGAGCAATAACATGTAATTCCATATGTGATAATCTTATCATAATGCACAGTGTCAAATGACTTAACACATCTTATTACTTTGATCTGATGAAACAAATTAAGCAACTGAAGAAACACAAGAAAAGCAGCAAAGTAAAGCAGTAGATATTAATAGCAGAATTTATGTTGCTATTAATGATCTTTTTAAGCGTTCACAGAAAAAATTACTCAATCTGACACTCAGTTTCTACATAGGCCTTCTGACTTCATCCACATTCTCTTTTCCTCTTAGCAGAAGCTGCACAACGTACATATGTATCCCAAAAGAAAAACAGAGTAATAGGAATCACAATCATAAAACTGAGCTGGCCCCACCTCCTGCATGGTAAAATGGTTGGTTCTAGGCACTCTGAAAAGACCCAGAATTACAACTCTTCCTATTGTGTCTTAGCTTTCTTTCCTTTCTGCTGTTTCTCTTAATTCTGTTTTTTCTGTGGACAAGTGTCTGCTTTGCCTGCCTTCCAATCTAGCTTTCATCTGCCTAAACTAGTAGAAGCATGATGAAGGCTGTAGTCTTTTGATCTAACTACTCATTGGCATATTTAGGCCATATTATCCAAAAAGTCCATTAATTTTTCATGCCTTCACTATTTATTTTAAGAAACTGGGTCTTACATTTTTATAACCTCCATCATATCTATAAAATATAAAGTTTCAAGAACCAAGAAAATTAAGCTTCCTATGATTTAAGTTGAGTCTCAGGAAATGACCTCCACGCTGAAAGAAGGCTGACATGTGACTCACTCAGACTCTTACATTCGCCTGTAAAAAGTTTTTCATAGCCCTAGCACTCTCCTTTTGAACAAAAGGAAATGTCCTTGGATCTCTAATTGCAGCACTCCCCTCAATCTAGACTTAAGACTTTTAAGAGTGCACTTAGACAAATTACTGTAAGGAATGCTGTGGTGTTAGGAACACAGAGAAGAATGCTTAATTAGTCTACGGTGGCTACCTACCTACATGCTGATACTGACATTCATTTTATCTCTTCTGAGGTTATCCGTCATTTCAGTGGTCTTCAAAACACCTTCTAATTTAGTAGAACCACAAAATGTAGCAAAACCAGAATAACTTTAAATTGATTTGCAGACTCTACAGTGACAAAAAAATGCTGGCAGGCTCTCTGATTGGAAGCTGAATACATCTTCCGCAGCTTTTAAGAAAAAAAAAAACACTGCTGGAACATTCTGTTCTACAGAGCACTCCCACTCTCTCGCATGTGCTTATCATCTTCATCGTGGCATTTTCTGTGGAAGGAACTAGAAAGGTACCAGCTGTTTGCTCCCTTTTCACTATGTAGGAGTAATTTCATAACAATAAATCCATCACTGACTGGCAGAAAGCAAATTAACTTGGCAGCTCTGGACCTAATATTTGGACTGAAAGAGCAAAAAGTCTCTGTATATTTCAAGAAATTTCTAACATTTTATTTGAAAAGAGTTCCATCTCTGTTAAGAAATGTTCTTTGTTCCTTCAGGTATTATATGAAGAGGGGGAGGGCTTTGTTTGGTTGGTTACATTTTTTTTTTGTTTTTTTTTAAATCTGATTCTGTAGCTTTGATTGGCAAAGATTATTTTTACAATAAGCCATTATCTGGGGGCAATGGTTATCAACTGACTTTTGTCACTGGAATTCACTCCAGTGTGTGTTTAGCTACATAATATGTCTTCCACAGAAAGCTTTCTTATAGAATAATGCCTCTGTCCACTTCTCTTTTGTTCTTATAATAAAGATATTTGACAATTGAACAATATGTCTTCCAGCAAAAGAGTTGTTTAAGATGGAGGAAACTGGATTGCTCACTCCACCAAACTATTTCTTCAGATCTCTGAAGTCTTCATTTTATTGCAAGTTATTAGAATAGTTCCTCTGTTTTGTTCTTTGCTTTTCTTAGTTTACGGATTTATTTGGAAACAGGATTATTCAACATGCAGCTTTTCAACTATCTCCTTTCCTGCATAATCAGAAATAGGTTTTACAGTATATTTACTACATTGGAAAGGAAAAACTGAAAGCTTCACAGAATCATAGAACGGTTGAGTTTGGAAGGGACTTCTTGACATTATGTAGTTCAACCCCTCGAGTTCAAAGCAGAGTCAACCAGCTTGAGCAGGTTGCTCAGAATATTGTCCAATCTAGGTTTTAATTTTCACAAAGACGGAGACTCCACAACCACTTCAGCTAGCAAGTGGTTGAATTCTCTTTGCTTCAGGCTTTGCCACCTTTTGGCTGGCAAAAAATGAACAAAAGATTAGTTCATTAAACTGATTTTTAAAATGGAGAAAAAGCACAAAGTATTATGGGGGAATAAATCTCATTGTCCATATTCTCATGGTAAGTAATGATTTATTCAGTTGCAAAACAACTAAAAGACAGCACTAATTCTGTCTTATGCATGTCTGTGTGTGTGTGCACACATGCACAGACACGCATCTCCATGTTGATTTACCTTTCTATGTTTATGCATTTAGATATGTATGGTTCATTTACAAAAGTTTTCTAAGAACAGACACATATTAATTATATTAAAAAATAAACTTTTAGACCTGCAGAAGACCATGTGTGAGAGAATTCATGTCCATAGAAAAGCTGCTCATTGAATAAGCTGCTGTTCAAAGGTTGCACATTGTGCGACTGGTAACTAACCATTAATATTGTTGTTAATCCACTTGACAAGGACCCAATCAAAAATCCAGTCAAGTATCCATCCTCTAAAGACCTCTGTCATTTCCTCCTCAGAAGTTTAGGTCATTGGTTTTGATCTGTTGTATCAACAGGGAATGCCTAGATGTGTTTTCTAGCAGAGGCACACTGGTCCACTGGTCACAGTTGCCCCAAAATGTTTTCAAGCAGGTTTCATCTTGAGTATTACATCTGTGAGACTGGACACTAAAGACAAAGACAGTGAGCAAACTAAGAGAGATCCAAAGCATAGATGGACTTTGTAAGTGAACCCAAAGCATCTGAACTGAGCTAAAAATATAGGTTGTCTCTCCAAAATAAGTACAGTGGCTCTGGACAATTTCAAAGTAAAAATTTTATATATTCTTTTCATTTTTAGAAGTATATTAATATGCAAATTATACTTGCCAGAAGCTGACTTTTGATACAATATCTATGGCAGAATTTGAAATTAGGTGTGTATGACTGTTATAAGAGTACTGCTAACTACATCTGCTAACTAAATCTGTAAATTATAAAATATTTTGGCTTAGTGATTACATCACCTCAAGGAGCTACTGTTTAAAAGAGATTGTATATTTTGCTAACAACTGTTTCTAAAGCTGTTCAGAAAGATGGTCTAATATTTTAAGGTTCATCTCAAAATGTGATCAAGGTAACACTTTTCATACATTTTCACCCAGGTAGTGTTACAACAAATGTGGGCAATAATAAAACGCTGTTTATGCAAGCTTAAATAATGATTTTACAATTTTTTATCTACTGAGCCATTCCCAATTCAAAGCTACTTACAGTGATGTTAAAGTGGGTTGATGGTTGGACTTGATGATCTTTGAGGTCTTTTCCAGCCTTAATGATGATTCTATGATTCTGTGGAAGCTTTCTCATCATAGTTAAGAATATTACCTTTGTTTCTAAACAGCAGGGCTCATCCAGCTTTTAAATAGACAGCAGTAAAAATTGAGCAGGGAGCTGAATGACATTTGAAACAAAATAAATTGGATGTTACTTGATAAAATTATTATCTAGAAGGCAGGATATAAAATCGGATATAATGTAGACCTGGACAGGGAAGATTTTAATATCTGATCATACCTTTTAGAAATACTTATACAGAACACTAGAAAAGCACCTTAAAGTATATTTTTCTTCCTAGATCCCAAGCAGATAAGTTGAGGCTAACTAGACTTTTCCAATAACTTGTGTTTCATAACTAGTTCTGCTCTCATAGTGCTAACAGGAATTTCTCCTTGAATTTATCACCTAGAGACAGGTTACACATCTCCACAAAATCAGAATTTTTCAGGTTTTAATGCTAGGAGGTGTTGGACCTGAGTCTGGACCAGGCTAACCATGCCTGACAGTAAGGGCTCTCCCTAGACAATCTGCTTATCAGAAGTCCCCCAAGAGTGTACACCAAAAGCAGAAATGGGGAGAAGGAAGAATCTAAGGTTGCTACTGCTCTGTGGCAGTGCCCAGCTCAGGCATTGCACTCTGAGGGCTCTTTCAACTGAGGCACTTCGGAGACCTTCCAATGCGGCTTTTTGGACCAGTCTTAAGCCCAAATTCTTATCTCAAGACCAAGAAAATAGCCTGAAATTAAGTAAGTATATAAACATAAGAAAGCATTTGTTCAGATTTTTTTGTACCTTTTTTTCATATAACCTCAAGAACAAAGTTTTCCAATTGCTTTAAGACGAGTGTGGCCCAAACCAGGAAATGTGAACCAGAGTTGTATTAATGATAACTAGCTACTGAAATATGGGTAGTGTGGTATGTACCTGATAGTCTACCCTTTGAGCTGAGATCTCAGCCTGCCTGAGGGAATCTTTTCTAGGCACAGAAGGATGTGCTGTTCCCTGACTGACTGACCGATATGCAACAGGGGAGATCCAGGAAAATCTGGTGACCACAGAAATACATTGGATGTCATGACTATGGGAAAGTATTACATCTGCCTCATCCTGTATCTCGATAACTTTATCATCTCTGTCTCCTCTTTCTTTCCCTGTGTTCTTCAGGAGCATGCCAGGCTGAGAGTTCATGACTCTTGGTGTTACAGCTGCTGTTTCTTATACTAACTGAGCAAACCAGCTGAGCCTGACACATAGCAACTCAGGGAATAGACTCCAAAATCCTCCATGATTTGAGGAAGTAATGTAATATAAAGCCGGAGAGCGAGTTTCTTCCTTTGTCCGTTTTTAAACTAGAGCTTACGTTTGGCTTTCTGGTGTATATTTAAGTCCTGGTCCAGTAATTGACCTGACTCATAATTTCTTTGATGCTACAATAGCTGTCAATCACAGGACTGATTTCTTTGCAGGTACTGAGCATCCAACAGCTTCCATTGACTTTTCATTCAGGAATGTTCAGCAAGTAATAAGAAAGCGAAAATACACAAAGGTATTTAGGAGTCTAAATGTCAATTGAAATATATCAATGAAAGTTCAAGCATCTAAACAGAAGCCCACAGAAAAAGTTTCCTAGCTGTTAGTTAGTTCTAGCTGTGAGGTTTTACAAAATCAAGAAAGAGATGCCAGAGGATGACATTTAATCCAAAGTAGGTCTGCATATTTTTTTAATATTTGGGGAACACTGACTGAATTTCTCATCTCTACTTTACCCTTCATTGAATGCCATCAAGAACAAATTAAACCTCAGTTTACATTAAAATATAGGAATATATTTTGGCAATGGAATTTTGTTTTCAGGTGATAACCTCCAATTTACCTAATTGGTTATTTTTAACAATGAATGGTTATTATCTAATGCCAAAAGTTGCCAAAACAATTTTAATCTTTATAAAATCTTCTGTGCTTTCTTTGAGATGGATAGCTTAACTTTCTTTTAATCTGATCCAGTTTGCTCATACCTAATATCATTCCTTGCTGCACAAACTGTAGAGAAATACAGCAGAGATAAATTTCATCTACTAAGCACATGTTCCTTCTTGCTCAGTTGCTCATGTTCTTGCTACAAATCTATGGATTAATTTAATTTCAACTAAATAGCAGTAGGTAAAACTGGCAAACACTTCAGTCAAGGGAATTGTCTTTGCTTTTGTCAGCCTTTGACCATACTTTACATTACTAAATCACACTGTACTTCATAGTAAGCACTTTGTACACAGTAGTCGTTTTTCAGTGCCTCTGAAGAAAATGATCTCCATGTAAGAAAGCAGAAAAAGCTAATGGAACCCCTTCTTATGTTTAATCTGAAACTCTCTCGTATGTGGCATTCCACTTTTCAGAAATAAAATTTAAATTACAGATATCTTAAATGTGGTTTCCTAATAACATTCATTGCTTTTGAAGATTGATTGTTCATCAGTATTTCTATTTTTCCCTTTTCAGTACTTTCAGTCTACCCTGTGGATGTTGAAAAGTCCAGTAATATAGTGAGCTTTCAATGAAATTTATTATCCTTTTTAGACTACATATAAATATCTTAAATAAAACTTTGGCATCAACATCAAAGCACTAAAATATGTCTTCTATTCTCTCCAGCTATTCCATATTTTATGTGTTTGATGTTAATGTGAATGTGATATTCAAACTTAATAAATATATGGCAAAGGGAAAGGTAAATGTCAATAAGCTTCATTGAACGCTTTTATTAAATGCTTGTGTTGTGTAAAAAAAAAAATCTTAAAGTTAAGAGATGCTGTAAATCCTCTGCGTATAGTTCCATAAGTTACAAAAAGATTTATAATCCTCTATAGAATATGTTGAAGAAGAAATTCCGATATATTAATAAAATCATTAACGTATTCATATTGCCCTTATTGCTGAAGACTCCTCCAGCTGTCTGCTTCTGCCAGCTTTAAATTGTGTGTACTGTGTGTGCACAATAAATAATGCTATCCCAAAAGAAAGGATGTTTTACTTTTTCTATTTTGTTAAATCACAAATTGCAATAATTAAAACATTTTGTACTTGTTTTAACATTTTCAATTAAAGTCTTTAGCAATATAGCTCTAGCAGTGAAAGGATATTATTTCTCTATGTTAAGGTTCTGTGCATTACACATAAACTGTGTTTTAAGAGTCTTTTCATCCACACAATCTGTATGAAAGAAAACCAACCTGCATGGAATGACTCTTCCTAGGTCTACTGTTCAATTTTGCAGCAGTCTTTTTTCTAGGAGAGACAGGTGCAGCAGACATGGATTATGCCATCAGCCTCTCTATGTGAGATTGAGACCACTAGAAAAATGCTTTCTGGGGCTGTAATCTCCATCCTTATGGATTCTTCCCTGCATGGCTGATATTCAAGTCATTTAACCGGGTAGTATCAGCAGGGAATCAGCTACCCTATTCACAGCATCCAGCTCCTCCAAATGTCACGTGTCTCTGGCTTAAAAAGGTACTGTGATCACAGCAACTGGAGAAATGGTTTACTTAAGACTTTGGAAAGCACTATAAATAGTAACAGTTCATTAACTATCACTGGCTGCTGTGAAGTCCTTGGTGAACATGTTTCACCTCAGCAATAAAGGTAAGAGTTACATTAAGAAGAACCAACGCACATTTACGTCCACCAGCTCTCCCTTGGCACTCATCAGCGTAGTGCCACAATGGACTCCATCAGCCTAGGTGGATCTAGCCTCAGCTGTGTTTGAAATCACAAGCAGCTGGCCGGCTGATTTGGCAAGTGTGCTGGAAAATGGTTCCCTCGGAGATGTACACCAGATGTAGCTGATGGAGTGGTTGTAACTTTGAAGCAGCATACATACAGTTTCCCCTTCCACACTTAGACTTAGCTATTCAGGGCTTTGCTTTGTGACTTGGTCAGAAGCTTCTGGAAGCACTAGATTGTTGTCTTGAGCCTGGCTTCCCATTTCCCTCATCCTACTTTGCATTACTCTTTTATTTCCAGTACTTGCAAAATGCATGCTGAAAATCTAGGGGCCTTCTTCTCCAAACCAAACAATCTTATTTCTTTCTATTGTAAGACCAGTTCCTCCTCACAGATGGAACATGAATCTTGAAGGGAATTTATCTGAAGTCTAAAACTGTAGGAAAATATAACTTTAAAAAATGTCACATATAAATCTGTGTCCCATCTTCCTACAGAAGACTTTCTCGGTGTATAGTCTTTCCCAATGGCAAAGCCAAGAGTATGAAACCTTTAAATAGGTCCCTATTTCATGAACAGCTAAATTACTTTGGCTTTACCAGGGGGAACCTCTGTGCAAATGGCAATTATCACGGCTGGCTAGCACCCTGCCAATTTACACATTCTCAGGTTTCCCTCTCAGTCATTTCTTTGAAAGTTAAAATTCATGGCATTTTCCCTTGGCTATTAAAATTCTAATCCTTCAAATCAAAGTGGAGCATTAAGAGATGCCTCTTACACTTCCAGATGCACCTGTCTAGGCCCCAAAACAGTTCTGCTAGCCTCTGTGGATTTATGCACGAGTGGATTGACATGATTAGCTGTTCTTCTTAACTTCCAGCGAGAGCATTTTAAATTCAGAATTAGCAACAATACAATAATTAGATTTTAATCCCCTTGAATTTTAATGGATACGAAACTTCAGGCCACATATAAAGAAAGACTTAAACACTTAAAGGAGAACTCTGGTGAACTTTAGTTTGCACACCACTGAGATTCCAAAAACTCCCATTGCCTGAGCCCCGAAAACCACCTGCACTGCTAACCAGGTTTCCTGACAGGACTGAGCAGCTTGGTATCCTTCTCGTGTTGCTGCTGTTTGAGGATCTGAGTATCCTGCTGCCTTTCTCCGAGAGAGCTTCCTAGGGACTGGGGAAGTCACACTGCTCAAGCACCACTTTGACAGTCACTTGCTTTTAAAACGTGACCAAGTTACACTCTTTTGTTCCTCAGCTCCAACCACAGCCTAATGGTTAAAACACTTTTGGATGTGATGAAGCATCGGTTCCCACCTTTGGGATGGGGAGATTCACTCCCATCTCCTGGGAAGGGATGTGTAAGCAATAGTGGGACACTGTTAGGCCTTTCTTCTGAGTGTGTGCTAGAGTGAGGACTCATCTGTTTGCCTAATCCCAGCTCCACAGGTGGTATGTGACTAGCACAAAGCAGAGGAACAACCCTTGGGTCTAGAGCAGAAACTCCAGTTCTTAGGTGAACTCCTGCCTGAGCTCACCTCAGCACACTTCTTTCCTTTATCCTCCTCTGTAGACTAGCAAGACTGAACAGCTTCCACAGCAGTGATGGAAATACTGAATCATATCACCTTATTTCCTTCATGTATGGTCAGTACATTTCTACTTTTTGCCCACAGTGAATAATACTGAGAAAAAAAAAAAAAAAAAAAAAAAAAAAAACCATAAAGTTTCTCCTTTGGTAACCAGCACCTACATTCAGGACAAGCTTCTGGGCTCTCAGTCCTGCCTGGACAGAGATGCTTACCTGTAGGAGGAGACTGGGAATCTTCAAGGTTGAGGTTTTCCCCCTGCATTTTTCTAAAGGCTATCCCCAGCTGACTCCGCACTTGGTTGGCTGCCTGATTCCAGCTGACTCCCTGCCTTGGTTGGCTTGGTAGGCTGGGAGGGCTACTTCTCCCCATGCACATTGTAAGCGCCAGTTTTTGTGGCACGTAGTCTTCTTGGATGCTATGCTGCCATGACAAAATTAGGTTGTGTGACCTTACATTTCCTTTCTGATTTTAGTCGATAACATTTATAAAATTCCCTGCAGAAAAATCACTATTTTCTCCTATCTCCTCCATATTCCAGACAAAGTTTTGGTTCCTGTAGCATGTCATAATATCAGCAAATAAATCTAACTTTATCAATCATTGATTGATGATTCTAGTGGACAACTTGAAGCATAACACTGGGGTCTGCCTGTCGGAAGCCAAGTTCTGAGCATTTTCTGAAAATCACATCTCCCAGTCTCCAACTATATCTCTGCTTTTCTATTTTTTTGAGCTGAACTTGACTGGCATGGGTGAACTCCCAGACTCCCCAAAGTCAGCGACAGCTCTGTCATTGATTTCAAATTGTCATATAAATTTGTCATGAGCATAGAAAGCCTATAAAAATCCGATGGAAAAGTCAGCAAATGGCAGCTGCCTATCCAACACTCTCAGACTTTCTGCTCTAGTAATATATACTGAAGTTTGATTCCATCTGATATTGAGCTTCAAAATTAAGGGAAGTAATTGGTGAAAACCAAGGAAAACTGACAAGTGAGGTGGACTCAGGGAAATGAGTCTACATAGCCCCAAAGCATAAGCAGAAAAGTCATTTAACCTATTTTCTCTGTAAAGTTGTCACTGTTTGCAGTTTAGACTGTTTACCTACTACTTTCTATTAACTTTAAATGAAGTGTTTTTCTTATTTAGCAGATTGCCTTGAAGCCTGCTACTGGCTTTCTAGTAAGCTTGATCTTTTATTAGCTACAGTGCTTTGTGGTGTTAATTATACATTAATTTACATTTACATTTTTAGATTTAAGAAGTACATTCATATTAGCATTCTTTTGTTACTAGCAAATGGCAGAATAATTAACAGAATATTTGATCTCACTAATAGAATTCTTGTTTGGTCTTTTGAGTCAAAGCTCATAAAAAATAAGCAGTGAAAAAAAAAAGGTAAAATATTACTCTCTTGATATGTTCAAGATACTTTGGTTGGTGTATCCTTTTATGTTTATTTTACCAGAAATGCATCCTTATCTGCACATTCATGTTAATGTACTTCTTTATTCTATGGGAGATAATACACTCTAAACTGCAATTGATAGCTTGAACATAAAAGTGGTAACACTATATATACAGTTCTAAAGTTAAAAACCAGGAATTTTTCCTTGCTCATGTCATACCGTGTTTCCTTCTGTGAAAGTCTACTAAAGAGGCCAATTTCTTCCACGAAGACCTACAGGAATATACTAAGCCAAATGTGTTTAACTTTTTTACATAAGTCAGTGACTTTATAGAAAACATACAGTGTCTCACTCCCATGCAGATGATTGCCTTTCATTTGGGAGACGAGCTGAATTTGTTCATCAGTAGTTAGTGTTTGAACCCAACGGGGAAATGGACAGCATCCTCACAGTTTCTCAGCAAGTGTTGGGTAGATATATAATCTAATGTCAGATAAGACAGGCAAGGGAAATTCTCAGTATGATTGCTAAATCTAAGCTCAATGCAAATGGTGAAGCAATGTGGTTTTTATATGATTTCTCAAAAGATATCAAAAGCGCTTCACCTGAGGAAGGTGCTGGTGGACATAACCAGTATGTGCCCAGGATGGTCGTAATCTCACAAAGATGAGGTCACACATTTGCCAAAAGGCCGTAGCTATGCATGATGTCACTTATCCCTAGGTCTTACCTAGGGACCGACAATGAAATGATTACCCTCACTGCTGGGAAGAATATACATCTGTGCTCAGCTAGCTCTGTGCAGTCTGGCAGGCTAATTCAAACTGCTGTGGCAGATGCTTGGGTAAGCTGCCAGGGAGTGCTCTGAGGAGCACTTACATGGTGTATCCCGGCCACTCGGCTTCAAAGACAATGACCTCTGGCAGCAGAGAGGCAGCAAGGAACCACAGGGGAAATAACATCAGCTGTCAGAGCTATTTCAGCCGTGTGTGACTGCCTGTGGCCTGACACATTAATTACTCTTTTTCCTGTATTTTCTGAATGGAAATTTTCAAATAAAATAACATGGAAAAAAAAATCCTGAAGTTTTTAGTGTAGGAAAACAATTCGGTTGACTTGATTTCCCACTATTGTCTGCATGAGGAACTGCCACAGCAGGTGAGCAGTTCCGAGAGAGGCTGCAGAGCAAACCAATGCAGTTTAAAATTGTTGGCTGGGATAACCAGCACATCAGGCTTCAGCCAACTACACTGACAGTCAGTAACTCTGAGAGAAACAACAGGTTAAAGGGCACCACGGGTGTTTTAAGAAATTACTCCAGAAAGAGCTAGAATTAAAAGCTGAATATAGGCTTTGGTATGTGCAGCAGCTTTCTCTCTGTGGACTATGGTGCTTAACCAAATAGGGATGGAAGGGAAATCAGTTTTCCCTTTGTTCCTGGCTGAAAAATAAAAAGTTTTCAACCTTTGCTGTAGTAAGAAGGTCTGAATATATTAAGCAAAAGATCTTCATAAAGGCCTCCTCTATGGAGGAAAAAGATTGTTCTCTTGTTAGATCAGCCCATGCTGGTTTGAAAGCATCCAATTCAGTGCTGAATTTAAGGAATAATACAAAGGGGAAGACCCTGTAGGGAAGCCCCTCTGGGGATCCAGATTCTTCAAACAAGATATTATGCAAACTGAATGAGGCACCTCTGTGCTCTGTAAGAGTGCTCTGCTACAGGTTACAGCCTCATATTAGACTTTCTGATTTGACAGCTAAAGCTAAAAAAAGAGCTTTGTGACTATAATGTTTCTGATAATATTAATTATTAACACAAACCTCTATAGAGACATTTTATTATTTATTATTGGTCTGAAACATGATGGTCAAAAGCACGACTGCTGCTGTTAGTAATGAGATTTGTTGATTCCCCCTCCCACCACACTCAGTAAAAAAATCTAGCCCCCAAAAGCACCCTGTTACCTTAGGAAAACTACTTGACAAAAAAATCTGACTCCACCTGAAACTGGAAAAAGAGGGGAGGAATCATGTGTTTATACAGTGAAAGTCTGTATTTTTAACAGAGAATAACATTTTAGGTTTGTGTTTACTTTAACCCATAACAAACATTACCCCTTCTTGATACTATAAATCCTACATTTTTTAATAACAGCTGAAAGACAGCTCTATGCTGAGACTAAGAATACTTAGCTAGCTAGTTAATTAGTGAGCTAGTTCGATAGCTGCTTCACTATTAATTTTGTCACACTGCTGTGGAAGAAAGGTGCACTTATGGCTTCAGTTCAATGATGGAAAGTGGTTCAGCTCAGTGAAAATCTGTTTCTATTTTCTGGCTCCAAACTCTCCTTATACCATGCCAGAAGGTGTCTTCCAATTGTTAAATGACAAGTGGATAGGCATGCTTCTGGATTTTCCCTGTTTTTAAATGCATTTTGAATTAAATTGTTTGTAACCAGGGAAAGCATGCAACTGGAGTTAGAGTTTTCCATGTGTTTCACAATCCCATTTAGTGTAATTCTCTTTTGAGCCTGCTTTATTGGTCAGACCAGATGCATACTCTAGAAGAGACTAAAATAAGTAGTTCTGCAGCTAAAATTACTTCACAAGGCATGATTTAAGTTTTTTTAAGCTACATTTTTTGCAACTGCTTTAAATGAGTACTCATTTTCTTCATGAGGAATTATAAACACTTATCAGCAATATTTTTTCTAAATTAAGTTAAATGATTGCTTTTTGATGAAAAGCAGATTTACTCCAAAATATATCTATGAAGAGCCTAGAGCTGTTCTCTAAATTAAGTTGAATCTAGGCAAAAAATATGAGCCAAACATGTTGGATGCAAATTTCCAAAATATCAAGTATTGGTTTTCACCAGTTCTTAAAAATAAATGTATTCCAAAATGAAAATTTTAATTGACCTAATATTTAAAAGAATAAAGGTTTCTGAAAGCTTTTTATAATGCAAACACAAAATTAATTAAATACTTGAACAGCATTTTTGTGGTTTACTTGAAATCATATGTTTCTTCCTTTTTCATCTTATCCAACATTTCCAAATATAACGTCTCATTTCAATCAAAGCAAAACTAGTTTTTATCTACCAGGCAAAAAACCATCTACCCCTATTACCAGTCCTATCTCTAATTGTAACGCTAACAACTGTCCCTACAGATATATTTTCTTTCTTTTTAAGCATGACTGACCAAAAAAATATATCTGAGACATTTCTATACTTTTATGGGGAAAACTATCAATGTTTTCATTTGTACAGTAAGAATACTTTGTAAATTCACTATATTCTGTTTTTTCTGAAGTATGTCTTTGAACTGCAATTACTTTATTCTAAAATGGCACAATCAGATGTTTAAAAAAAAAAAAAGACAAAAGAAATTATTCCTATTTTTTTGGTAACATGAGTGAGGCATCATAATCAAAGTGAAAATTTCTGTAAAAAGAATACATGTAAGTCACTGGACCTGTTGGATACTAGTTATTTATACACCAACTCTTAGTTAGGATTGCATTCCTAACTAAGCCATAGAAAAAGATGATTATGCCAATGCAATTACTTCTTCCCTGATAGTGTGGTAGAAGCAGTATTGATGCTAAGGTATTTCTTAAAGAAGCACATGCTTCTTGGAGAAATACTTCATATTTTTGCATATCCTGAAAGGAATTGATACAAGTAACAGGAGAAAGGAGGGAAGGTCTCTAAATTATTTTTTATTTTTAAAATTTGTCCAAGATATAATGAATTTAAATTCTGTACAAGAAAGGAATCCCACTAGTGTGTCACTACTATGTTGTTGAAATAGCATACCGACATCTAGAGGAAGGATGCTCTTTAACTATCAGAGATTAGTTAAATGTTTATGTGTCCAATTCGTTGATTAAAATAAAATTCAAACTGCCCTAAGATTTAGTCCGTTTCATAATTGCAGCAACCAGAGCAGCCAACTGGAAACCACATTTACTCCAGTGGCTTGATTTTCCTTAATAAAGTGGGTGGGATATGTTTGGTCATGAACCTCCAATATGATTGTCAGAAGTATTTTCTGTGAGTTGGCCATTATCATGCACTAATCACAAAGGGAATTAGGAGTTCAGAAAAACAGTTTCCTCCCCATATTTAAAGTAATAAGGTTTAAAACTCTCCTAAACAACTTCTCAGGAGTTTCTTATCTCTACAAGTCTCCTGCCTGCCTTCAGTCTAAGCGTTTGTTAGCTTCTACTGGCAGCTACCCAGGGGTAGGTGTGTGGTCTGAAAGTCTGCTAGAGTGGAGTTTACAGCAACATAAACTGCCTGTTGTTTCCTTTCCCAGTGAGGGCTTGAAAAAGGCCAGCTTGGCTTGAAAAATTGGACAGGGATTGCAACTAGAAGATTGCACAGAGAGTGCAACTAGAGAATTGGACTATGCACAGAAGTGCCTCTCATGCAGAGCCCTGGCCACACTGGGAGGAGACCTTTATCTTAGCTTAAGATTGATGGAAAATGTGTTGTACATTGGTCATGTTTAGAGAAGAAGGAGAGATATTCATCTGTAACAGTTCAATATATGTTAGCTGTATAATATCTGTGCCAACAGTACTTAGCGTAGCTCACAAGTTTTTACTGGGTTCCTGGCAAAGGACTAATGTTAAATGACCTTAGCTGTGTTTTAATCCCATAAATGGTTGTGCCTATTCCATGCAACTTTCCCAGAGACAGTTTGCATTCCCACACCTTGTTTGAGTACAAATTTATTTTCTTTTTTGTAGTTGGCAAGTCTTTTTCATTCTGTTGCTATTGTACTTAAACCTCTTGTTTTAAACAACTTTCTCGGATACCTAGCTTATTCTTAATTTTCTCTCATATTAGCTGCAGTATGGTACAACTAGAACAAATGTAATTCCCATTTAAACTGCGTGTGACATCTTCATCAGTGGTATTTTCCTATAAGCTTTTTACAACCACAGGGAATTAAAAGTTCACTTAGTATTCCAGCTCTTATTACAGGAATTCTTTGTAGCTACTTAAAAATTGTTAATCTTCTACCAAATTTGCAAATGAACATAATTCAGATAGGTTCCTCAAACTGACACTGGTATTTCTGGTTCCAATGGCATGTAGATCACCTATGCATATTCTCTGATTAACATTATTACTCACTTCAATACATACTTAGTTGTCTACTGGTATTCTAGGAGCACCTGAAGCTAGGGTAGTATTCAATAAACTGCTTTACAAAATGGGAGCAAATGATAAATTTTGCCTCTTAAAATCTAAAGCTATAAATCAGAAATGCCTTTAAGTGTCTATGAAGATTTTCTCTCTTCAGAAAAGCACTTAGGCAAATAATTTCAGTTAAGCACATGTATAAGTGTGTTCACATTAAGGAACAATTTCTGGATTAAATCTCTGAAATTATGAACCTTAGATAGATTCTTAAATTTGCTTGCACAGTTGGAATTATTCCATTAATATTTTGCAGTGCTCTGTTTCTCTGTCTGCAAAAAGTACATGCATTTGAGAAAATTTCATGTAAGGTGTTAGTGATATCATATCTGCCATATTTCATAATGCTATGAAAGCTCTGACAATTCACCATACACGCTCTAAAGTACAGATCACTTCACTTACACTAACCTATTTCTTTGGCTTCTTGATGAGTAAAGTTGTAAAGGTACAGTTCTAACCCTCTTAATTTTATAAGCCACAAAGGGTTGTTTTTATTGTCAATTGACATAGTATTTTTCATGTTTTATGTTTTTATCCCATGAGTTAGGTTCATCACTTGATAAAGTGGATTCCCTTCAATGAAGATTTAATTACTTTGTATTAATTCTTTCATGGCATTATTCAGCTGAAGAACTTCGCTGCACATTTATGTTTTTATCTGGCTAAACAGTCACATTTAATAGCATTTGAAAGGCAAGTTCACACCTACCCTAATTAATAACAATGATATAGTGTGGATTTTATAGCAAATTAACTGTCCAACAACAAGGCTGAACAACAATAACATAAAAGTTATGGTGTGTGCTTCATTCCAAAACTAACTTACAGAGAGAAAATAGACTACAAATACAGAACATTAAATAATTCCTGCACAAATCAAGCTTGCCCCTCATTTACAAATTTATATCAGAAGTATCTATCTTAGTGATAAACACTGTAAATAATGCATTATTTACAGAATACAGAAAAGAGAAGGAGGGCAGAACAGTCTTGCTTGTTGCTTGCTTGTTTCTCTTTTCTAAAAATACTGATCAGATCATATCACTTTAGTCATTGTTATATTTTTGTGAAACATATACCTATAAATACCAATTTTTTTCAATTTTCTTAGAAGAGGTTACAACACTTTGTAATCACTTTGCAGCACCTATGCAAATTAGAAGACTCTTACATTGACCAAAAAAATTCAGTATTAAAAAATTAGCTTTTCTCAGAACTTTGTGGTGTGGTCAGCAAAATTTGACTTCAAAATACCAGGCAGTGAATACTTACTTTTGTATTTTTTATTCAAAGCTTTTAAAAGTAAAACCAGCTGAGCTGAAATGCCAAAATAACCTTAATTCTCACTCACATGGAAGGCCGAGATATTCTGAGCATACATATTCCTTCCCCCTACTCCTTTTTATCTTGTCATGAGAGCAAATGGCAGAGAAGACTGAGGTCCTAACTAATGGGAAGAGAAACAGGGAACAGGTAATAAACAAATCCCATTTGCCTTCAGGAAGGCAAGGAGAAGAGCTCACCTATCTCAAGTGATGCCAGGGCCTTGCACCTTGATGCCTTCATCAGAGAATGCGACTGAGCTGGGATATCCCAATGGTCACAGGGCATCACAGCCTGAAAAAGAGAAGAGGACGTGAAGCTAATAGGCACTCTCATTTATTTTCTCCAATTACTCCTCCTATCTTCTGTTCCTCTACGCACTATTCTCCTAATATTGCTTGCTGTTTACTCAGGCTTTCCCTCATGTTTCCCTTCTTTACTAATACGTCTCACCTCCTCTTCACCCTTTCCCAGATGTCCTTCTTGTTACCAGCCTTTTACTCTTTACATCCTTTCTGAAAGTATGTTATGAGGACTTTGAGTCTTCTGAGGTACTCCAATTATATGTTTGCCCTGTCACTTCAAAAAAATTAACAGAGGCAGACAGATAATGGCTTTTTCCACTTATTGACAGTGAACAGTCTGCTACGCAGTTTGTCTTTCTAGGTGATGTTTTAACACCAAGAATCAGTGACAATTAGGCTGCAGGGTTCTTTTACTGATGTTGCTAGACTCACCCCAATGCCTACTCTAGCTCAAGTACCTGATTCTACTGAAGCCTCACATAATCTTGCATATGCAGAAACATTTTTTTTTTAAATCACTTATATCATTGCACAGATAAATTGAATGCATGGAAAAATTAAATGTAATCAGGCATAGTTCTGCAGACGAACAATTTGTAGAGATCTTTCTACAGAAGGGAACATCTGAAACAGTCATTGTTTTTCCTGAGAATAGGCGACACAACTTTCCTCAGCTCAAAACTATTTGTCTCAGGGTATCTAGTCAGAAGGAGAAAACTCTTCTGAGGTTTTAACAGCAGTGACAAAGGGAAATTCACCCATAAACAGTGCTGAGCCTTGTCGAGTCATATATACATCTAAGTTGAACCAGGCCATCTGGGATGTCATGAAGTGACTTAGGAGCTCAGAACCACAGGAACTGATGTGTTGTGTCTGTACTGTGAATTATAATATTCATAATTAAACCAACACAGTTATCTTTTCAAGGAGAAATTTAAAGTTTCTGCTACATGGTTGCCACAACAAACTCTGTATAGAACAATGTTATTCTCTCAGACTTCTGAAGTGAAATCAACCCAATGAGATAACTGGTTTCCTCTTCCAGTAATGAACACATCAGACTATGGTAAACATGTAATTTCTAAAGAAACAAAACTAAAATAGGATTCAATATTTCTTGTGGCTTCTCAGTGTTGTGCACATTTTGAAAACAGAGGATCTTACTGAGGAGGGCATTGCTTACTGAGAAGCACTTGCTTCATCCTGTTGATTCACCTTTCTTTGGTTGTACAAGTCTCAAAGAGCTGGATGATATCAGACTTTTCCCTGTTATAAGGAAGAGGGGGGGGAAGAATTCTCAGACAATGTACAACCTCAAAGGCAGTAGCTGGTAATTGCTTGGGAATTCCTCAGTGTT
>NW_010135319.1:0-343 GCF_000699245.1 Pterocles gutturalis
TGAAATCCTATGGGGTAGAATTGTTTTATTGCCGTATTCTCAATAGAAAATTATTTTTTTTCTTTTTTTTTTTAGAAAACAGGTTATCCACTGCAGATCCAGAGGAGAATCAAAGGCACCTGACAGCCTCAGGGATTAAGACACAGGTAGCACCCGTCACACCTTATTTTAAGCCTCGCCAGTCCCGCGCGAGCCTTAGGCTTTGTAGCTCAGCTCCGCGTTCATCTTCGTGTACATCTCATAAATCGCATCCAGGATGGGAGTGACTCGAGAGAGAAACTGATGAATTTTTTCGATGCTCTCTTCCTCTTTCACTTCTTTACCCTTTTCTAACGCCTTCAGC
>NW_010135319.1:357-972 GCF_000699245.1 Pterocles gutturalis
CGTAGACCGAACCCTATGCAACAAAAGAAGCAGCTGTAAAGCTCCCACAAACCCCAAATTTTCCCCATTTCACGTGCAGGATCCTTGCTTTGGGTCGTTCCCGCGCGCCTCCGAGCATCCGGAGACCATTCGGGACTCCGCGGGGTCTCCGGACGCTCGGAGGTGCGCGGGAACGACCTTGGAGGTGGTGGTTGGATTTTCAGAGCAACTGGGCTTAAAGAAAGGCTGCTGTCCTCCGCAGAGATGCCAAAACTCACCGTGAAGAGTTTCTGCAGCATCCACCCGTGGTATTTTTTCAGCGCGATTTCGTAAGCTTTCATGGCGTTGACTCGGATGAGGTTGGGATGCTCCTCGTCCCTCTCGCCGTCCGAGATGCTCTGCAGCAACACCAGCATGAACTTCAAACCCCTGGGAGAAGAGCGGAAATATCGCAGTGGGAAAGGAGATGCTGCTTCCCAACCTCCAGCAAGGCACCCCACCCCGTGAACCCGGCGGATCTGGACCCCCCCAAAAACCCACAGCCCCAGCAGCGCACCCCACTCGCAGTGTTCCCCCTCTTGCACTGGGCTGTGCTCCCCAAAACGCAGCACCCCGCCCTGCCCCAGCCAGCCCCAG
>NW_010135319.1:1089-1589 GCF_000699245.1 Pterocles gutturalis
TCGCGCCCGTCTTGGGCCAGGCGGAGCCGTGCATCTCCTTCTCCACCTCCAGGATGTTCTGCAGCGTTTTGAACTTGGCGGGGTTGGAGTCGTAAACCGCCCGGATTTTCTGGGAGCAGAGAAGGGGAGGGGTGCTGCCGGGGAGAGCAGGCAGCACCAGAACATGGCACCGCGGCTGCTAAACGGTGCTTCCACCAGGGAGCCCCGTGAATAAACACACCGAGATGAGCTGCTGCTGAGCCTGAAAGCCCCCATGGGAAGAAAAAAACCTTTTAAACGCCTCTGGGTCTTGCCTCTCCAATCCTACAGCATCTCTGCTCCCTAACCTGAGCCCTCCTGAGCCTCTTCTTACCTTAATATTTCCAGCCAGGTCTGCTTTCACCGGCGAGTAGACGATGGGAGTCCCCAGGCAATCTGTGGAAACGGAGGGAGGACGATTAGTCATTTGGGGACACAGGTGACACCGCAAAGAGTCGTAACCAAGAGGTTCCACCATGACC
>NW_010135320.1:0-766 GCF_000699245.1 Pterocles gutturalis
AAGCAATTATTTTAAAAAAAAAAATAAAATTAGAAAACAATTAGGCTCCCTAAGCAAAGATAATCTATTGTCAGTAGCAGGGACGGGCTGGGAGATGAGGACAATGCGGTGAGATAAGGGCGGGGGAGCGGTGGGAAGAGGGTGTCTTTATGACTGTATTTATCTTTGATGAGATAAGTCGAAACCTGTATTTTAAGCACACTCCAAAACGCTTTTGATTCAAGAACGACTTGGCTCCGCGGGTGCTAATAACCATCGCGGGGCTCTTTAGAACCTGTTTGTCTTCACTAAAGTCATTGGGATTTATTTGACTTTTAAGTGCTCCAAGCGAGGAGCAGCTCGTCCGCGGCCGAGGCTCCGGCGCTCCCGCTGCCCGCTCCCTGCCCGCGATACGATGCAGCAAAGGCCGGTCCCGATATTTTCCTAAATCCGGATTGTTGTTTTTTCCCATGTACTTCGCGTCTCGGGGACTGTTTAAAATAAGCCCCTGCCACCCAGCCTGCACAGTGCCTTTACTATGCACGCTGGAGTCAGGGCGCTTCCATATCCCATGACCATGTGTCTGGTAATTTTCCCTTGCCATTTTATTTTAGTACTTATGATGTTGCAGATGAAGTCTTAAAGAGCTGCAATGTCCTCCCAGAAGGAATGTCTGCTTGGAACAGATCCTTATTGACAAGGCAGCTGTGTGGGGACCGGAACGGAGCCTTAAACCCGGCTCTAAAATCAACTAATACCCTAAAGTCTGGAGCAAGTGCGCAGAATT
>NW_010135320.1:834-1050 GCF_000699245.1 Pterocles gutturalis
GCTCCCCCATCCCTCCTTTTTATTTTATTATTTTTTCTTTCTTTCTTTCTAATAAGGTGCTCGGTTCGGGAAAAGCACGGACCTGAGGGTTTGTACCTTCAGGAAAGAAGTGCAAAGCGGGGCTGCCGAAGCTCCTTGCTGTTTTATCGAGAGCGGTCTTCTCTTGCCTTCACATTTAATTATTTTTATTTATTTTTTCTTTTTCTTTTTTTTTTT
>NW_010135321.1:0-335 GCF_000699245.1 Pterocles gutturalis
GAGGAAGGGAAATCTCACCCGTGGAGCGTTTGCTGGGGCAGTGGGTGCATGGAGGTGCTGAGGGGTTTAATTGCGAGTGGAGTGCTCGGAAAAATGGAAATGGAAAAGCAAGTGGAGTTGCTTTCATTTGAGTCGCCGGACAGGAGACAATAGGAAAAACGCTTCTCGCTCCCCTTGGCCCTGCGATGTGGTTTGCAACAAAAAAAAAAAAAAAAAAAAATAAAAGAGGGAAAAGAAAGGGAAGGAGCAGTACGGGCAACTGAGAGCGAGGAAGGAAAAATAATCCATCCGGGAAAGGCATTTTTTTTTAATCCGAGGAGACCGGCGATTCAGGA
>NW_010135321.1:359-620 GCF_000699245.1 Pterocles gutturalis
TGCATGTGCGTGGGGGGAGCTGTGTGTGTCCACTCGTGAGCTAAATCACCCATCGAGGCAGGCGACGGGGGAGGGCAGCAGAATTTGTCATGCAGGACTACTAAACTTGACGGAGACCTATCGCGATTTAAGGACCATCGGCGAAGAATTAAACTCCCCGGTTAGTTCAGGCGCAGCTCCTGCGCTAGGCCCGGCTGCTGGGGGAGTGGAGTTTCTCCCTGGCGCCCTTCGGCTTTGGATAGAAACCGCCGTGTCACAACG
>NW_010135322.1:0-7732 GCF_000699245.1 Pterocles gutturalis
AAAAAAAAAAAATAAAAACAACCAAAACTGGAGTGACAACAAGAAAACCAACCCCCTTGCGCCTGAGGGTGAGAAGTCAGTTCACATACAATTATTTGGGAAAGCGATCTGATGAATTCTTTCCAACCAGAAACACGTGTGAGGAGGGACATGAGGAGCTTGCAGTGGGCTGAAGGTGGCCCCTGGCTGCTCCTTGTCACTTGGCAGCACCCTGGATGTCCCCAGAGCAGGGGAATGGGATCATATCAAACAACTGGTGCATCAAGATTTCCCCCGCAGCTTGCAGATCCCGTTTTTGGTAGGCAACCAAGTCAGATCCTAGGCTTGGATTAGTGTCTGAGGGCTCCCAGTGCCCATCAGTACCCTGACCCTGGGATGAACTGGGAGGCTCTCAGTGCTCCCAAAACTCAGCACAGAGCCTGGGGACCCCATAGATCTGGCAGAAATAGGGATTCCCAGGACATCCAAGCTCTCACCTTTGCAGCTGTTATTAAAGAAATGAGATAGCCCCTGTGTTGGTGCACCCCAGGGAGCCCCAAGACCTTCCCCATTTTGTGAAGGTGCCAAACCACACCGAGAAGAGCAGGTTTGTGATAGGAAAGAGCCTTGTTGCTGGAAGTGCAAAGAAAAATCCTTTTTCTCTTGGCACCAGGGCAATGGCTGGGTCCCAGTGTAGGGTGGGGGATACTGGTGAGGCTGCAGGGCAGTGGCTGGATCCCAGTGCAGGGTGGGGGATGCTGGTGAGTCTGCAGGATGGTGTTGGGGACAGTGGCTGGGTCCCAGTACAGGATGGGGGATGCTGGTGAGTCTGTAGGACGGTGTTGGGGACAGTGGCTGGGTCCCAGTGCAGGATGGGGGATGCTGGTGAGGCTGCAGGACGGTGTTGGGGACAGTGGCTGGGTCCCGGTGCAGGATGGGGGATGCTGGTGAGGCTGCAGGGCAGTGGCTGGGTACCAGTGCAGGATGGGGATGCTGGTGAGGCTGCGAGGCAGTGGCTGGGTACCAGTGGAGGATGGGGATACTGGTGAGGCTGCAGGACGGTGTGCGGGGCAGTGGCATAAAAACTGCAGGTTAGTCCATCAGTTAGAAATTAATTTTCATGCCATTAATGGCACAGCTGTAAGTTCAGTGTAAAGGCAGGTAAACCAGTATAACCACCTAGATCCCAGTGAGGTTTATCCCAGGCATATACTAACAGGGCTGCCAACCGTCGAGCTGTGCTGCTATAATTAACTATCCCAACTTCCTGACATAGTGAGGCTTTAAGTAAGAGCTTTTGAAAAGGTTATCCTTTGAGTGAAGTCTTACCCTAACACATCGCTAAATGGTGCTATTTTTGGAATGAAAAATGTCACTTCTTCTTTCCCAAAACAGCCCCATCTGAACCTGGTCACTAGGCAGTGACACGTTAGAAAAAAGACTTTTTTTTCCCTGGGTTTAGCTGGAGGTCAGTGTTGGAGAAGTTGCTCAGGTTCAGTTTGACCGTGTCATTTGCAGAGGATTGTTTGAATGGCTTAGTGCATTGGGAATCAAAAGAAGAAATTCTTCTCTTGGTAATTAAGATGGGAGGGGTAATTCTTTGACTGTAAGTTCACTTTCAGAAGAAGGAAGGAGAACACTGAGCTTTCCAATGCCTTTATTCTTTTCGCCGTGGCAGTAGTCCTCATTTGCACCCACCAATGTTTGCACGTATTTACTTGTGTCTTCTCCAGTGGGCGCAGAGTCCCTTTGAAAGCTGAGCCCACCTCAGGAGAGACGGAAAACATGAGCTGGTGCCGAGCAGACAACGTGCAGCTGCTCGCCTGTATCTTCCTTCTCCAGGCTTCTCCGAGCACTCGACAAATTTTCAGATCAACAAGAAGAAGCGCTAAGGGGCAGGGAACTGTTGTAAACCAGTTTTTAAATGCGGAACTGAAAATTTGCCCTGAAAGGCACAAATTACTCAAGTCCCTTGGCTGCTGATCAGAGGGTACAAATGGGAAGCCGTAAATACCCAACTCCTACATAGCGACTCCTCCAGCGAGTTATTCCCGACGTGTCAGCGCCGCGTTTGACCGCGCTGGTGGCTCTATTGATGTGCTCGTTGGCTGTAACCTCAGCCTGCCGAAGCCTGCATCTGTTTGGGCTGCTGTCAATCACCCGTCAGGTTTTATTCTACTTGACTCCAATCAAAGCTGGTGTTTTGACAAAAGGTGGAGGGGGAAGAGTAGCTGTCAAACCGCTGAAGGCGCGAGAGAAAGGCAGAGAGCTGGTGGAGGGGGGGAGAAGTGGGGTATTTGTTATTTGGGAAAATGATGCAATATTGTGCGGGATGCGATGAGCGGAGAGTTGCAGTGAGATCAGTGATGGGAATTTTGGGGGGGCTTGGTCATGCCGTTTGAGGAGGTGTAGGAGAGGTGGTGGGGTGGGCTTTGACTGCAGCTGTGTCCAAGCAGGATAACGTAAGGCAGAATAACGTAAAAAGGCCACGGAAAATCCCCCATCGCATCCCCCTGGGCGTGCCACTGGTTCACATGTTGAGTTTGGGGGGCGTCAGGGTGGTCGTGCCACCGTGGGCAGAGCTGCTGTGCACCAGTCACCTCGGGCTGGGGCACTGGGGACCCCACAGACACAGCCCAGTTTGGGGGGTACAGGCTAAACTGGGAGGTGTTGGGTGCTGGCGGATGAACGGATGCACTGGTGTGCCACGGGGCAATGATCCCATCGTGGTGGAAGTGTCTCCTTGTACTTGGGTGACCCCAGAGCCCAGATCCACGCTGGCAGTGAGCAGCTTCCCCAGTAGTTTATATGAGCTAAAAAACCCCATACAGATACTACAGTGACTTTGGACTCGGGTGATTTTCCCCTAATAGGAAATGATAATTCCTGTGTAGGAATTATTTTGTCCACTGTTGAAAGCCTTCACAATTTCTCGGTTTTTTGTTTTTTTTTTTTTTTACATTCTCAGAAGAGATTTTCTTTTCCACCCATATTTCCTGTAAAGTTCTGGGGAAATGCAATAGCTCTGGGGAGTGCTCAGACCTTTTGGGTTTAATGACTGAAATCTCTCCTTCCTGTTGTACTTTTAAAAACTGAATATAATTTTAATACCGATGGAAAAAAAGAAAGCTAAAATGAAAAATCACTTAGAAATGGAAAATCAAAACAGTTCCACTCTGTGGTTTTTTTTCACTTAAAATGTGATTGAAGTCAACATGTTCCCAAGCAACATCTCACTCATCCAAAAATGGCATTTTCTGACAGAACAACATTTTTTCATAAAATGAGCACTCAGTCTGGGATTCCTGTATAATGACATTAAATGTGAATACTTGGTGGATCTGAACATAGAGAGGAAACAGAAATTATAGTGAGCTTGGACCAATGATTATTCTTTCTCCCTACACTAAACCAAAACAACCTATAATCATCCAGAGTAGCCAGAGTCTTCTGCTCGATATCTTCACAAACACAGAGGATACAATTAGCTGTAGTTGTGCCTTGAAAACAGGGACAATGAACCAAAGCAATCGAACAAAAATAGGGGCCAAGAAGAGCTAAGAGACTACACATTTTTTGGTTCAATGGCCAAATGGGACAAAAAATACATTTTGAGTTAACCGGAATTGAAAATTTTTTCAATTTTTCCAGTGAAGCAAAAAGTTGAAAAAAATTAATAGTAGATTGCTTTTTTCTTTTAAGCTTTTTTTCTTTTTTGTAATTTTCCCTTCCATTTTTTTTTCTAGCTTCTTTTAGGGGAAATTTCAGAGCCTATTTGGTTCTGGTTACTGGAGTTCTCAATGAGGTGGTTGGTTTTGGAAACATCTCTCAATGGAAAGAAGCCAGACCAGACACCAGGGAATTCCTTAACACTTGTTTGGTTTTTTTCCTGCAAAAGAAGCAGATTTAGTTACACCAAAATATTTGGTGAATCCATATTGATGTTACTGAATCTCCCACTTTAAAATATTCCGAAGCGTTTAGAAAGCCCAGCTTCAACACTCGCAGAGCTTTGCTGCTTCAAGTTTCTTTTCAGAGACATTTTACATTTACCTAATCTGTCATCAAAAGACTAGGATGAAAACCAAGATATTTCTTTTCTAGATCACCATAAAATGTCTTTAATTCAGAATTTTGAGTGCACTAAACATGCAAAAGTTTTTATTAAACTCTTGCCTAGATTATGAGTCAGTTTTTTCTGAAGTTATGGAATACCCAGCCAGCCCAAACCAAAACCTGATTTCCACCCAGGTCTGGCCATGGGAACCAACAGGCTGTGCTGAATTTCGTTTGTTCCCTCTAAACCCAGTGCTTAAATCTGCCTCCAGCCCAAACCCAGCAAGTGGAAAACTCAAGAAGCCCTGTGGAGTTAATCTCCTCCAAGCCTGGCTTAAGCCTGGCAGTTTTCCACCACTGCCACATTTTTAGCAATGACGTTTTCATTCTAAGGCGAGATTTTCTTGCCATCCGAAGAAATCAGGCATTGGAACAGGCTGCCCAGGGCAGTGGTGGAGTCACCATCCCTGGACGGGTTCAAGAAACGTGTGGATGTGGTGCTTGGGGACATGGGTTAGTGGGTTGGGTGGTGTTGGGTTGGACTTGATGATCCTTGAGGTCCTTTCCAACCTTATTGATTCTGTGATTAAATGCTCAAGCTTTCTGCAAATCCTGCTGGGCTTTTGCTGTGATGGCCAGGATGGCTTCATGGGTCCTGGGACATGATGTGTCCCTTGGTGAAGGGTCAGGCAAGGCTCGAGGAGCTGCTGTCCCACCACGATACTTGGCACTGGAGCCTGGTGGAGCGGAGACATGTGGTGGTGGGACCTTGCTGCAGCCCTTGCCGCTGTCACAGGTGGTTCTGGATGGCCACTGGAAGGATGAACGGTGCTGATTTTCCCATTACAAAAGTGTTTTTGCTGAATGGCATTTGCCCAAATCCTCCCCCTCACCCTGGGCTCTGTTCCACCCCGACCTGCCCCACTCCCCCGTAGCTATACTGGTTTCCTGGCAGATGACTCTGGAACTGGGATCATTCACCTGGTATACAACCTATGGCTGAGTTTTATATTAAATGTTTTGTGTGGCAGGGATCAGAAATAGCAAGCTGACTGTTATAAAAAGAAAAAAAACCCAAAAAACCAAACCAACACCTTGAATTGCATGTGCTGCGAGTGCTTTCCTTCCAGTAAATCAAGCTGTTATCTTTCCAGACTCCTTCTCGGCACCCTCCCTCCTTAAATCCTCCAAGCTGTTGTCTTTTTGAATATGATATTCCTTAGGGTCCGTAATTATCAGGAAGTTGCATACATAATTTAAACAGGGACCTTCTGATTCTGCGCCTCGATGGGCTAGTGACATTTCCAAGGGAAATTTAACTGAACACCAGGGGAAAGCTCCCACTGTTCTTTGACAAGTTTAATAAGATCTTTATTGTTTGCAAAATAGCCTGACCTTAGCTTTACCCCTACCACCAAGGGGAAGGGGAAGAGATAGCTAGATTAGAGCAGCTCCATGAAATAAAACTAAAAAAAATACAGAAAATGCACTTTGGGAGGGTCTATGGGCTAGATTTGGGATTTGGGCAGTGGCTTCCTCGGAGGCATGAGGAGTAGGGCAAGGTAGAGCTTTGGATCTGGGCTGGCAGATGGTTCTGGGCTCCTCTGATGGGCTGGGAATCATCTAATCACCTAATTTAGGTGTCCAAAAGTAGGGGATAAATGCCAAGCTATCGCTCCAACCTCTCTCTGTGGTGAGTGGAGAGGAATGGAGATCTCTAAGGACTGATCCATCTCCCCCAATATTAGTCCAAACACCTTCTAGAGTACCTGGCGCTGGGTGAAATGAGGGTAAATTCCATGTAGAGTTTTAATTTGGTGTTCGCTCAGGAAGCTGGGTGTGAGGCAGTGTAAGAAATGGGGTCCAGGACTCCTTATAAATGAAGACCCAGGTTTCCTTTGGAAGGAGAGACCAGGGCTTTCGTAATAACCAGAGTCTGGGTGAGGACTGGAGTCCAAAGAGTAATCTGAGTCCCAATAGTCAAGGCAGTGAGGTCCAGACTTGCTTGAAAATTGGACCAAACAAAACTCGAAGTCACTTGGCTGGTACGTAATTAGGAGCTGGGATGCGGCTTATGTTGAGACTTCTTCCAGAATTGAAACTTGAGCTCTGAACCTAGTGTGCCTGGGACTCCAAAGGACTTAGGAGTTCTTTATGGTTTTGAATAATTCACCAGCTCTCAGGCTTTACAGCCCGGTTTTACACTTAATCCTGTCCTGAAGTGGCTCCTTCAGACACAGCTGACATTTGGAAGGATTTTGAACTTGCTGCTTTGCAGGCTGTTTCTTGTTTGTTTTGTTTTCGGAGTGGTTTCCTCTTTAGAGTATTTAGCATTTAAATGGGAAATGGAAGGGGGAGAAAAAAAAAAACACAGCATTTTGGTATCTCGCAAACCAGATGCCTGAAACAAATCATCGCTTCGTGGCCAGCTATTAGCGAGTGGGGCTGGAGAAATGAGCAAAAAACTTCTAAGTCCCTTGGCTGCTCAGAAGATGTTTCTGAGGAGTTTCGCAGCCTTTGTTGAGACCCACGGGGATGGGATAAAGTAGCAACAAGCTAGTCATCGCCAAAAACCTGAGAGCAGCGGGAGGCATCGAAATGAGGAGGAATCGAAGATGTAGGCTCACAGCTGCACCAAAACAAGCGGTTTTTGACCGAGGTGCTGTGCTCGCGGGGAAGCAGAGGGGTGCCAGGCACCAGCGTTCGCCGTATCGGATAGAGAGAGAGATGTCAAAACCGAAAGGGGGGGTGAGGCACGTCTGCCTTGGGATCCGGTCCATATCTGCTGTCTCTGATGTGTTCCCTAATGATGGGGATAACGGAGTGGAGATGAGGCTTCTGGAGATTGTGAGCTGTCTAACGATGGGAAGAGATCCAAATATGCCAGGGAACAGAGTCTGTGTGCAAGGGAAACGTGGCAAATTGGAGGATGAGGGTGAAAAAAACTAGAATGTGATGGAATAAGGACAAGTGTCAAGATTGCACCTAGGAAGGAAAGGATAGGGTCATCCACAACTGGGATGGAGAATGGCTGGATGGCAGATGTTGTGCAGGAAAGGAGGGGGAATCTGTGGCTGATGTAAAGCCACACGTGGTTCAGCAATGCCAGGCATAGAAAAAAAAAATAAAAAAAAAAAAAAAACAACAAAAAAAAAAAACCAAACCCAACCCAATAAATGTATGGGGAACTGTAACAATATCAGCCACAAAGCACGTGGGTGATCCTTCCACCTATAATTCCACCGTGTTCATCTGGTTTTAATGCTACATTTTAAGAAAACCGTGGATCAGCGGGAGGGTATTCAGGGGACAGCAACAGGGACTGTGAACAACCCTCAAAACATGCATAAAGGTACCATGGCTACAGAGGAACTGTTTGGCCTGGAGAAGAGGTGACAAGATAACAGTCTTCAAATAGGAAAAAGAGCAAAGAAGAAGGGAAGAATTTATTCTTCATGTCCCTGGTGAACAAGGGCAAGAAATGGGCTTAAATTGCAGCAGGAAAGATTCAGGTTAGACGTTAGGAAGATTGTCTTTAAAGCTGGTGTTGTGAAGTGCTGGAGCTGATTGCCCAGGGAAGGTGCAGAAGGGCTTCGGAGGGTTACACAAACATCCGCCAGCAGTGGCTTAAGCAGCATTTTCTGGCTCGAGGCGGAGGAAAGCCCCACCGACCTCCTGAGATCCTTCCCTGCCCTTT
>NW_010135322.1:7764-25608 GCF_000699245.1 Pterocles gutturalis
TTCTGCCATTCCCTAGCTCAGCAGGACTCTCAGGCAAAGCGCCGCTGTCAGAAAATAAGCTTTTCTCCCCTGTTTGTCAGAGGGAGCGAGAAACCTCGGCACTGTCAGAATTTCAGATGGATTTCCACACAGCGGGCAGCGCCTGGAACATCTGAGGCTTAAGCATGGGTTCAAACCTTGTCGTTTTTCGTTTCCCAATTGCCATAAATGCAGATGTCCGCGTGTTGTAAGCAGCCCAGTGGCGAGGGATGGGCTCTGTGCGATGTGTGCACTGTCCTGCAGGGTTCATACTGCACGGTGTAGCTGAGGTCACCCACCTCTGATCTGAGCAAAGAGTGGAGCTGTGCCTTTCTACTGAACTACTCAGCTCTTTGCGGACACGAAAAGGATTTTTATTTGGGTTTTGAGATTTTTTTTGCAATTCTGTTTAACGTATAGTAAGCTTCATTCTTGCTTTCCAAGTTTTAACTAGGGTACAACCCATTGAAAAAAAAAATAAAGTGACGAAAGGTAGGAGATCTTACAGCTTCAAAACCATTCCCAGTCTGAGCTGGAAGGTCTGGGAGGCTCCAGGTGGGACAGGGCTCTCTCACACCCCTCCCTATAGGAGCATAAAGGATGGAGAGCTGAGAGATGGTCAGCGGACCCGGAGAAGATGTGAATCTGCTCCAGATCTTGGTTATTAGACCCTCAACTTCTACAGCCAACTGTGTGAATGCCTGGTTTTAACCTAGGTGGTGCAGCTCTCAGTTTTGATGTTAAAAATGTCAATAAAGCTCATCCCAACAGCGCTGCATGAATTCTGTAAAAATACTTGGGATTTAAGAATTGGGATCCATAGGAAACTCTGATAATTCTGCCTTAATCTCTTTTTCTGGCTGTCAAAATAACCCCAAAATAATAGAAGTATGATTACAAACACAATAAAAAGCTCAAACTGTTAGATTTCAAAAGTAATGAAAATTCTGACCCTGTTCTTCTGAAGTTGGTGAAGCTGCTCGCTCCGCTCCTGTTGAGTCATTTTGTTTTGATGAAGTTCAGACCCCGTTTCATAGAGCCTGTAACAGAAGGCTTCACATCTGAAAGTCTACATGTTTCCCCACAACAAAGGGATTCTAGAGAATGAAAGTTTAAAAGGAAACTAAAACAAAACCAGAAAGTTGTAATGAGCCATTCTTGTCTTATCAAAGTACTTTGACATCTTTGAAACGAAATGAGAAAATGGAAACAAATGGTTTTGAAATTTTGTGCGTCAGAAATGTAACTGCGATTGATGTGTCCCCACGAAATGTTTCGATTGCGGCAAAGCTGTGTTTTCTGGTTAAAACTCTTCTGTCAAACCTCTTTAGACCAGCACAAGCACTGAGTTGTGATGACAAGCTGGTCCTTGAGGGCTGGCATGAGTCTGGTGTAACGGGAGGAATGAGACACCCTGGCTTGGCGTTTATGCAGGAGAGAGGAGATAACGTGGGCCAACAGAATCATCGAATCCCAGGATGGTTTGGGTGGGAAGGGACCTTAAAGCCCACCCAGTGCCCCCCCCTGCCATGGGCAGGGACACCTCCCACTAGCCCAGGTTGCCCAAAGCCTCATCCAGCCTGGCCTTGAACCCCTCCAGGGATGGGGCATCCACAGCTTCTCTGGGCACCCTGGGCCACTGCCTCACCCCCCGCACAGGAAAACATTTCTTCCTCACATCTCATCTCCATCTCCCCTCTTGCACCTTCAAACCGTTCCCCCTCATCAATGGCAGAGCTGGGAGACAAGAAAAGAAAGGTCGGCGGCACTAAACATCACAAAGGGACCATCTCCACCACCTTCTGAGCACGGCAGAGGAGGTTCTTGGAGTGATGCACACGCAGGAGCATCCCGCTGCCACCAACATGGTAAGGAGCCCATTATCCCTCGGAAATCTCCTACGAAGGCATTTTTGTCCGTGTTTTGGAAGATTGAGCTAAATGCTTGGAGCTATTAGCAGACAATTAAAGCTAATGTTGCAGCCAGCAGAAAGATCCCAGTTTAGTTGCTTTACTCAATTTAAATCTTTGAAAATTTTCACACTTCTAATCAAGGAATAAAAAGGAAAATACATATAGATGTGTATGTATATATCAGAGCATTAACTTTCATTGTCAAATCAAGTCAAAAATTGCTGAATGGGGTAAATATGAGGAGAAATGTAATAGACTATTACCACGCTATAGCTTGTGCCTTTCATCTTCAAATGATATTCACACAACCCTCACCCCCACACAAGCACACTTCGGGATACTTAAGGGAAAAAAAAAAAGTAATGTTTGAGATGGATGAAATAATCAAGTAAAAGGCACAAAAATCTGCAAAGAGGCAGGTTGTAGGGGGTGGGGTTAGGCTGGGCGTTAGTTGGAGGATTGATTTGTTGGAGGTTCTTTCTTTTTCTGGAGACAAAATAGAAGAGTATTGTTTAGTCAAGAAATACATAGACCAGAATAATAAAAGGTAAATGTGAAAATGGATGGATACATGGATAGATTGGTAATAAGGAGAATATGTAAGTTGTATGTGAGGAATGTGGCTAAAGGAATAGTGGAGAGAGAAATGCCGACCCGGGCGCATGAGAGCTGTTTTGTTAGATGAGTGGTTAGATGGATAAAGATGCTATGAGAAAAAGCCAAGATCTATTCCACAAGAAGCTGACAGATAGGTAGGCAGCCACGGAATAACATGCTGCATAGTTTAAAGTTCTCTTTTTTGTGTACATTGTCAAAAAAACAAGCTCACTGCCTGTTCCCAGTGGTTTAGGTTGCGGAGGGCGTTATATTTGTTCAGGAGGTGAGATGCTGAGCCACAGCCCTGCTTTTCCAGTGGTCTGGCTCTCTGTACTTCTGTGTGACGTTGCCGCCAGGAGGGAGATGTCCATGAGGGAGGGAAGTTGTGGGTGCCCCATCCCTGTAGGGGTTCAAGGCCAGGCTGGGTGAGGCTTTGGGCAACCTGGGCTAGTGGGAGGTGTCCCTGCCCATGGCAGGGGGTGGAACTGGGTGGGCTTTAAGGTCCCTTCCCACCCAAACCATCCTGGGATTCAATGATTCTATGTGGAGGTCTGGCTAGAAAAAAGATGGCCATAGTAAGTCAACCAAGCAAACAAACCCAATATTTGGAGACTCATTGTCTGAACAAGGATGAGAAGGGTGTGTTGCCTGGGGCCTCCTGGGAACCTTCTTCAGGCAAGTCAAACCTACAGAGTTACTTGCTGTTGTCTAGGAGACAAAATATTGTCAAACTTGGCTCCTTTTCCTGAGTGAAGCAATTCTGTTCTGGATAGTCTTGAAGAAGATACTTTGCTGGCTTGTTCATATAGATAGTTCTTGCCATGCATATGTCCAGCACCAAGCGCACTGGACTCCTCGTATTTTTTGATGGTGGTTTCTTGCACAGGAGGTTATTTCTGCCAGAAGGGAAGGCAGTGCAGCCTAGCAAGAGCACTCCTATGTTATAGCATCTTCTCTGATGCTTCCCCACTGTCAAAGCACAGAAAGAGAGAGGAAAGACAGGGCAGTGCTCTCCAGCTGTGTATGCAGCACCATGAGCCGGTGAGACCACGATGGGTTCCTGGAGCAGTGAATCAACGCTGTCCACCTGAACCCTTTATCCCCATCACTGACATTCCTGGTCGTAGCTTTGTCTTTGCAGAGAAGAACCAGGGAAGAGAGCAGCCTGTGTCTGTGTGGCAATCCAGTGTAGCTTTGTCTTTGCAGAGAAGAACCAGGGAAGAGAGCAGCCTGTGTCTGTGTGGCAATCCAGTGTGCCTGCCTCTCGAGATATTCTCACATTTTGGCATGAAATCACAGCTCAAGGCAGCAAAGAGCTTTCATTGCTGAATGTCATTCCCAGAGTTGGCTGCTCCAAGAACCTGAATGTGGGCAGCAAAATACCCTCCCTGTTCAACACATTGCCCGAATGCTGTAAGCTTTGGGTTGGGTAAGGTTTACCATCGGTGTATCATGCCTTGATTAAACTTCAGAAGCCTCTGCATAGGCTAAAGGTCAGAATCAGAGAACTACAGAGAGCAGCAGCGTCAGTGATTTTGTGAGGTGTAGGCTGGGAACCTCACGAATGAGCTGTTTGATCGGTTCTTCAGAAAACACCACCTATGCCCGGAATAAACAGGCATGAGCATCAGAGGCCATCCCACATCAGGGGTACGAGACGCTCGCTGGCGAGTCTCCAGGCTTCGTGGGAGGGCTGCGGTTCTCAGCAGCTCTGCGAAGGAGCTGTGGGAGCTGCAGTTCCATTGTGTCAGCACATTTCAAAATGTCAGCGACAATTGGAATCAAATGCTACAGCGCTGTAACAGGCACAGGAGTGGTATAATAATAACAGCAATATTATTATGGAGTTAAGTGCCTACATTAAGACTCTGCACTCGCAGGGCACACCAGCGTGAGAAGCTGGAGTTGCTGCTCGTTGAGTGCCTTTGAGATGTTCATGTTGATGTACATGGCCCCCGGGGAGGTGTGGACAGTGCTTGGGAAGTGCTCAGTATCGTTCTGTTTGTTTCCTATCACCACCCAGTCCAATTAATTTGCCCTCTCTAGCCTGACCTTTCCATCCTTGCCACCAGCAGCTTTTCAGATACTATTTCTAACCTTTGTGAACTTACTTCCTCCCCCATAATGATGGGAGAGAGTTTCCCATAACGATGATTTCCCATAGCTCCAGGTCAAGTAGCCTGTCCCTTCTGCATCCTGCTCTGCAGACCTCTGAAATTCACTGGAGTAGGATATCTGTGGCCAAAATGCATCACCCTTCCTCTCTCTTTGTACCCACTTCCAGGAAAGTAGCAGCAGGTGTCCCACGGATGATGCTTTCTTGTCGTAGCCCAACTCAGCCTGTGGGTGATGAGAGGTAGAAAAGAAAAACCCTGAGACACTGGTTGTAAAGCAGGTTGGGATAATCTCATCTATGAAAATGTTTGGGGAGGGGGACACAGAAAGTATTTCTGTTTCAACGTTCCCAGTAGCTCCCAGCTGTTTGGGCAAAGCCACAGAAGGAGAGCTAAAGACACAAAAGGAGCAAAATCTGAATAGGAAAAAAAAAAAAAAAAGGCAAGTAGGAGAAATTGCAAAGAGATTGTAGCAATTCTCCTGGTTGGGAAGGGGCAGGACAATGGACCGTCCATGGTCCCTCCCGCAGTCTCCACCTGCCAGACCTCTGCAGCGCGGGGAGGTGGCCCAGCTCTGCTGCCTTCCCCAGCTGGAGGTGGAAGGAGAAGGGAAGGGGCTGGATGGTGGATGAGCAGCAGAAGCATCTCCGCACTGCCAGCGCTGGGTGTTGGAGGAGCAGCTTTGGCTGGGTTTGGGGAGGTGGCCTGTGTTCAGTACACAACGCTTTCTCACCCAGCAAACTCAGAATTCATTTGAGAGGATGCCAAGGGAGAAAAAAAAAATCTCTTCTTTGGTGTGGATATAATGCTAACAGGGCAGACAGCTTTGAAGAGAACTTACAGGAGAAATGCATGTGAATGTTTCAGTGTTAAGCTGCAAAACCACACACCTCAGATAGAAAAAGCACACGGGGCTTTGTCGTGAGAAGGGAGATGGAGCATCCTGCTGACCCACGATGGAACGACCACGCTCAAATGTTAACAAGGGGGCTGACTTCTCTGCTATTAGCCAGGCATTTGAAGGGCAGGATGCATCTATCCCACATCTCTTCTGCAGGTCAGCGACCTGCTGTTACATGCAAATGTGCCAAGGAAAAGGTCAGCAGAGGAGTCAGGACCAAAGGGCTGCAGGAGAAGGGAGGAGGAATCCGGCTGAATGTCAAGGGCTGAAAGGAGCCTCGTGTTTTCCAGGCAGAAAGGCTGGCAGCCTGAGAAATGATTCTTATTTACACCTACAAGAACTGGTGCCAGACACGCAGACGATGGGATGGCTGGGCACAAAGGAGTGAAGTATTGACCGGTGGCTTCTTCAAAGATGGGAACAGCAGAGGCCCATCAATCCAAGTCACCAAGGGAAGGAGAGTTATTGTCTTGTGTACGCTCTTGCTCGCACACCTACAGAGAGACTTGCAGTTGCTTTGCCAGTTTGGCTCCAGTCTTCCACTGACTCACCATCCAGCTACTCGATCATTTCTAAGTACAGGGCTGTCAGTGCATCCCACCAGCTTGATCAAACAAATGCTTCGGTCCCAGATAATCCCACCAAACCTTTCTGTTCGTGCAATGCTAAGATCAGGCTGTTGATGTTCCCTCTGTGGTCAGCAGAGCAAGAGATGAGTTTCTCCAGGGGGTGACTGATCCTCTCCTGACAAAGGAGTTAAGATATTGTGGCTGAACTGCCCTTGGCATGGCTGGATTTCCCTCGAGAGCCTCCCTGGCCAGCTGAGACATGAGCTTGCATTGCAGCAGTTGATATTGCTCTCCAAGTGATGGCAGCAGTCGTCGTTCCAGAAAATCTCTTTTATCCTGCTCTTTGCATTTCAATGTAGCTGCAGGAAAGAGAAATGTTGCTTTGGGACTACAGCACTGGCTAGCTCAGAAACCGTGGTTTCTCTTGGTAAGTCTTCCATTGTCTTCTCCTCCGCTGTGTCTCTAGACCCTGCCATAACAGAGCATGATGGATGTTCCCTTTTTCCCACCCTCTTTTGTTTCCTCCATTTGGATGACATTCATATAAGACTTACTGAATGTAACTGCAAAGTTATAGGCATTTCTCTAACATTTTGGACGTCACAGCTTTGCTTTGCTAGGATCTGTGATTTTTACAGAAGGTGGCTGTGTGTTGTCCAAGCACAGCAGTGTCTAGTGACCTGCAGCACCATCACTGTTCCAGCCCTGGTGTCCTTCTGGGCAGCAAGTCCCAGTCATGCAGCATCTTCCCCCTGTTCTAAGCACAGGTGTTATTCCTGTGGGATCACCATACACATGTCCTGAAGGGTTCCTGTATTCATAAAACAACTTTTTGCAATAAAGTCATGGGAGCAGACTGCCAAAAGTCACCTGGCCAGTGGGTGGAACTCCATTGGCACCAGCCAAATCCACAAACCACCTGATTTTGTTGATCTACAGCAGCACTTTCACTGCCAGAGACCTGCAAACTCTACCAAAATGGCAAGATCATCATAGAATCATCAAATGGTTTGGGTTGGAAGGGACCTTAAAGATCATCGAGTTCTAGCCCCTCCCCTGCCATGGGCAGGGACACCTCCCACTAGCCCAGGTTGCCCAAAGCCTCATCCAGCCTGGCCTTGAACCCCTCCAGGGATGGGGCATCCACAGCTTCTCTGGGCAACCTGTTCCTAAGACAGACCCAAAGTGCTACCATCCATTGTCTTCCACTCAGTGAAGGTCTTCTGTACTTGTCCAAGCCTACAGAAGCGACACTGGTCCCTAAGCCCATGAAGGAGCCTGCCCTTGGGCACAACCTCCGTTGTCTCCACGGTTCAGCCAGGTAACCCCGCTCCACTGCCTGGGGAACACGCTGCCGTTGAAGACTTGCTGAGCAAGCCCTATAAAAATTAACACATCTTGCCAGGGATGATTAATGAACACAGCCAATGAAAGGGGGGAGGAAGGAACCAGGGGAATAGATTTGCTAAATTGACAACATATAAAATGTTTGTTCCTGCCTGAAACGGCAAGGTTGGCAAACGCTATCATGGGCCAGTAACTCGGGTTAAGTGAGAAGGCCACGGACCCGTAAATTGTACATCATCTGTATTCAGATGTACAGGCTTGTAGCCTCTCTGGTCCAGTGAGCCCAGTAATGAAAGACTTTAGAGCTACCCAAGACATAAGATCGAGTGCCCTGGTTGTTCTAGCTCTGATAAGATTTTAGATGAGGATTAATTTCATTAATGATGTTTTCAGTGCATACCTCTCCTTCTCATTCAAGGGTTATTGCGTGTGCTTTCTGCAGAAGTGAGAACCTTGAGGCATGCTCAAGAAAGACTTTTGTCCCATGAGTAAAAACAGAATCATTTGGCCCAAAGAACGATACAGCACCATGCAAAACGTGTCCAATACATTTCTAGTGCTATTTTTATGATATTATTTTTTGCTCAAAAGAGTTAAGAAGGACTCTGCTGAGGCATGTATTTTTCTCTCTGCTGTGTGTAGCTCAAGTGGCTGAAAACTTTCTATCAAATATTTTTCTCCCCGTTTTGGGAACAGCCATCTCCTTGGCAGTGAGCGTGAGCAGATCTGTGTTGTTGGTAAGCAGGGGAGGCTCAGCTCTAATTTGTTACTGCAGAGTGTCACAGTCACGAGAAAAACATTGTCAGTGCAAGTTCTCACCGCTGCTCACACCCCTGCACCCGTTCCTCATCCTGCCTCCAAAGGAGGTCCTTGTGTGATGGAGCACCAATTGGGGGTCCTTGTGTGATGGAGCACCAAGGGAGGGTCCTTGTGTGATGGAGCACCAAGGGAGGTCCTTGTGTGATGGAGCACCAAGGGGGGGTCCTAGTGTGATGGAGCACCAAGAGGGGGTCCTGGTGTGATGGAGAACCAAGGGGGGGTCCTTGTGTGATGGAGCACCAAGAGGGGTCCTTGTGTGATGGATCACCAAGGGAGGTCCTTGTGTGATGGAGCACCAAGGGGGGGTCCTAGTGTGATGGAGCACCAAGAGGGGGTCCTGGTGTGATGGAGAACCAAGGGGGGGTCCTTGGGGGATGGAGCATCAAGAGGGGTCCTTGTGTGATGGATCACCAAGGGAGGTCCTTGTGTGATGGAGCACCAAGGGGGGTCCTTGTGTGACAGAGCACCAGGGAAGGGTCCTGGTGTGATGGAGCACAGCCTGCGCCGTGCTGGTGATGGTCCTGCCCATGCTGCAGCTGTGCTGCGTCCTCCTCCCAGCCCCATGCTGGATGCCACTGCTGCCGTCTAATGTTTTTCTGCATGTTCTCCATGGTGCAGAGACCTGATAACGGTGCTGCTTGCTCACTCCTGAGGGCAGTGCTGATTCCCTCAGGGAGGGAAAATTCAAAAAGGAAAATCCCCCAGGAAAACCTACCATGTTAAAATGTCTTTGGCCAAGCAGATCCTTTCTTGATCATTTCCCCAGCCACATCTCCCCAAGACATCTCCCTTCACCTGGTGATCGTAGGTTGGGCAGACATTCACATCCACAGAAAAACGCCTCCGGGAAGTCAATACCCAGGAGCTGGAGGACTCCCCCCTGGCATCTCTTATTGGCAACGGCTTTCCTCATTCATTAGGGCTGACATCTGCTATTGATACCAATTATGATAATTAATGAAACATTTCCCTGGCTGTGGCTGGCATTCTGTCAGCAGTTTCGCGCTGACGTCGGGTTGATGGCATTAGCGGTAGCACAGAGGAGTTATTTAGGGAGCTCTGGTGGATTAAAGAAGTGGTGGGATCACAAGATCTCATTGACATTTGTGTTAGGACCCCTGTGAACAGGCAGATGGGGAGAAGGAACCTGTAGACGTGATGGATGAGGCACCTGCACTAAAGCAGCAAACAGAGGAGCTAAAAAAAAATTGTTTAAGGTCTTCCTCCTCCCTGTTCTGCCTGTTGATGAAGTGTCTTACAAAAATTGTGCAGCCTCAAGCCCTAGGATTTTCAAACGAGGCCAAGCTCTGGGTTTTGGTTTGTCTCAACATGGGGCACCTGGATTGCTCGGGCACTTCTGAAGTTTCCTCAAGGAAACTGCATCTTGCTGCACAGGATCATCCTGACAGCATAGCCTGGGAAAATCAAATGCCTTGCTCTTCTTGCAGAGCAGTAAATGCTGAACAAGCACAAGAACCATTCAGGGCTGTCCTGTTTTAGGAGGTGGCTTAATCATTAGGTGGGATAAGGGCAGAGAATTGCATTTCTGCAGCAGAGTATACCTGGAAATCCCTGGGGTGCTTTCCAAAATGCTTCTCTCCATTCCCTGCAGCTCCATCAAATCTCCCAACGCATTTTTCTGCAGAAAAGCTTCCAGAGGAGCCACTGTCCCTTGCCAGCACCACAGTTATTTGTTCCTGGAGCTCAGCAGGTGCCGAGCTGTCCTGCTGCTCTTTTCGTGGCAAACACAAAGGGCTGGTTTTATGGTCCTTGCGGAGGAGCAACACATAGTGCAGGACTCCTCCGCATCTCCCTCGTACAGAAAACAGATTTAAAAGCATGCATCGTTCCTCTGGGCTCATCCTGACGATTCACACTCTCCTCTGAAGGCAACCTGCTATACCTCCCCCTCGGCACTGGGACAGTGACCCAGAGGGATGGAGACATTTTTGCTGTTGACAGGGGGGTGAACAAACCCCACACCTGGCGAGAGGTTGTCTGGTGGGACCTGGGTGCAAAGCCCTGGGAGCAGTAGGGCATTGCAGGGCTGTGCCTGGACGTGGTTCATTTATTATTGCTCGGATTGGGTGTCCAGCCTTAGGTGCAGTGCTTTAGTTCCTCTGAAGATGCTCAGGGGTTCTCTTCATATAAAGGCAGAGATCAGGAACGGGGTCCTGAGACATCAAGGGGTTGCAAAGCTCCGTCCATGTCCAGTCAAGGTACTTGTGGGTTCTCGGTTACGGTCTTCTCACTGGATGCATGTCTGACATTTCATAACCTTAACCTGCTTCCTCTTGACAGGTTAAGAGAGAGAATTCTGAGTAATTTCCCAGCAGAAGTGAGGGAGAGTAAGGGATCACACAGGGGTTTCTGGGCTCTTTGGAAATGTCTTGGAACGTCCTAAAAAAAATAATCTGTAATTTCAAGCTTGCAACTTCCTTTAAAACTCTCCTGTGCTCAAGACTTTACTGTTATTTTAAAGTTCTCGTGACCTTTATTTTCTCTCTTTAGTTTCCTAAGTAATAAAACTGTAAGGAGCAGTATGGGATTTGAGGAACATTTCCCCCCCCCCTACCCCACTCAAGACAGAATGGTATTTGAAGTCACAAGGTGAATGAAGCAAGATTGAAGCTGGAGAGACGCTGCAGCAGTGCTGGAGCTGACTGATAGCAAAACAAGCAGTCAGTTATTAGAGGACACAAATCACTCGAAAAGATTAAGTCCTGAAAATAATAGCCATGCAAACCTTGAAGGAAAGGATGTCAGAGGCAAAGGTCATTAGTTGACTGGTGAGACTTCTGGCTACAAGCTACTGTGGAATTATCTTTTTTTTTTTTTTTTTTAAGCAAAGAAAAAAATATATCTGGTTCTATTATCCACGGCAGTGGTGGTGTGCGGTGATTGCTGCTGTTGACTGTTTGTAGGTTCAGTGTTAATTCACTATTCCAGGGGATCCAAAGTAATTATTCTTCCTTTGCAATTTTTCTGTTTCGTTTTATTTATGCATTTGGCATTTCTATAGTGCTCTTGCTCTCTATCTGAACGTGAAGCAAGATTAAAGATGCTCGGCAATTAAGGACTCTGGGAGATAAATGAAGCGTATTTAATCTCACAAACTGCCTGGATGTGCTCGGCAAGTGAGGTGGACGAATGGATCAGGCATCCAGGCAGGAGTGACGTCTGTCAGTGCCCTGCCAACACACACACCAAACCCTTCAGTTGCCACCACGTGGGAATGGCAAAGCCCCAGACAACCCTAGAGAACACTTTGGGGGCTAGGCTGAGAAGAAACTAGTGAAAAACTCATTTTTATTGTTATTTTTCAAAGTGTGCCTTGCAGTATGAGGCTTGGGAATTGCTCAGGACTCCCAGTGGCACAGATGCTCGAGGAGTCTCTATTCTCCCAGCACCGTGAATCACACTCACCCTCCTTTGCTAAAGGAGTGTAGGGTGAAATCATGGGACCTTGCAAAGCCTTGCTTAGCCTCAGTCCATCAGCATACAGGTGTACATCCATGGTACATAAACAAACGCAAACATCGACATCCTCCAGACACCTGGAAACTCTTCATAGAATCACAGAATCCCAGAATGGTTTGGGTTGGAAGGGACCTTAAAGCCCACCCAGTGCCACCCCCTGCCATGGGCAGGGACACCTCCCACCAGCCCAGGTTGCCCAAAGCCTCATCCAGCCTGGCCTTGAACCCCTCCAGGGATGGGGCATCCACAGCTTCTCTGGGCACCCTGGGCCACTGCCTCACCCCCCGCACAGTAGAGAATTTCTTCCTGATATCTTCAAAGGTCTTCTCTTGAGTGTTCCCTTCTTGTGACATATTTAATTGATTTCTGGATCATTTGTCCAAATAGAGATGATCCTTTTGATCCTTGAAGAAGTCATTCTGGTCTACACTACACTGTGGGCTCCATTTTTGAGAACAAAATGGAAATATTTTAGACCAGCCCCGCTGCCCATCCAGGTTAGCACCTTGTGCCGCACAGCTGGTGTCACCAGAGACTCCAGATGAAGATGTTCAGGAAGAAGAATCTACATTATATGCCAAATACACCAGTTAAACTGTTTAAAACTCTTTTCAACTCTTCTGGCTCAACCCTTTACTCGGAGCTGAAGTGGCATCAATCAGTGCAGCACACTCCAGTGCCAAAGGTTTGCTCTTCACAGTGAAATTGCAGCAAATGGCAGGAGTTTCCAGGACATTAGCTGCTCCGTAGGGACTCTCCAGAGTAAAGGCCAAGTTTTGTGCTTTCAGAGTAGAGTCAGCAGCAGAAAGTTACTCTAAAACACATCAAAAATAGCCACGTGGAAAGAAAGTGCATTAGAAGTTCACTTGTTCCCGTTCTGCGCAGATCAGCCAGCCCAAGGACAGGCGAGCTAAATTTGGGCAGCTCTGCTCCTAAATATGAGTGTTTACACAGTGATTTATTGCAGTTTAGCTAATCCACGTTAAGTCCCCAACCTTAATTAATTGCAATTATTAACGAATGGATTAAATTTCTCAGCACACCCTGTGGAGATGAACCTTACGTGAAAAAATCTTTCAGCAGCGTCGGGTTTGTTCTGCAAATGACAAACAAGAATTTATGGGGGGGGCGTTGACCGAAAGAAGTCCTCCCAAACCTACTGCGGGTGTTGGTAAAGTTTGAGATCCAGGCAGCTCCGCCGTCAGCTCCTGCAGTTTGTTCACGTTCTCGTTGGGACTTTGATTCTCTTTCTTTAGACGTTAGCGGGTTTTACCTGCCCTGCACTCCTCAGGCGGTGTTTTCTATTGCTGGTGACAACTCACTGACTCTTTCATTCTCCATATGTGCATTGTTGGGTTTAATAAGAGCTCACATCTCACTCCTGGTTACAGTGTGTCGTTAGCTGTCACTAGAAGTTAAAAAACAATTATTATTTTTTTCCCCAAAATGTAGGCATGACCAATGTAATTATAATTGAATTCTCATTTTTCATTTTGATACCTCTCAAAGCTTAACTATTGGAATTTAAAAAATTAATTTTTTCTTCACTTCTCATTTAGTCCCATATTCTACTGGTAAGGAGAGAGAAGAAAAAAATAGAGAAAGGAAATTGAAACTTCAAAAAAATCTTTGTTTTATTTCGGTGCAAATCCATTTCAATCTAAATCTATTTTCTTTTTGTTTGTGTTGAAACTGAAGCTAACCCAGACACTTTTATGAAGTACTGAAACACATGGATTACTACAAATATTTTTCTTCTAAAAATGCAGATACTGTTTGTAATTCTGTTTTTCATTGGCAAACCCTTCAAATCAAAGAAACTTGCCAGCTCCAGAGAGGCAAGTGTATGGTGGTTACATATTCATTTATCATTTCAGGCTGTTCAAACATGTGCTAAATACTTTATAGAACAAATAAAAGATAGACAGAAATGTTTGCCCCAGTGAAAACAGGAGAAACCCAGGGATTTAAAGCAGAATTTCATTCTGTCCCTGTTCCAAAGGATTTCCAAACTAAGACTCCTATCCGTGTGCACACATTGAATACGAGCCAATTCCCATCAGAGAAGATCCTGTTGCAGGACTGGGGACCATGTACTTGCCATTTATTAGTTCTTAATCGGAAACATCAAGAATTTGCTATCCTTACTAATACAGATAAAGTTGGTGATGTATTTGTTCAAATATTCCTCAATGAAAAAAAAAATATATATTGGTTTTGACTGGAGTGATTTTCTAAATCGAGTAGAACTAATTGAATTGTTTTGCCTGGGAAATGTGAAACTAAAAACAAAAAAAATATGGTTTGTTTGGTTTAAATGAATTAAATGTTTCAGGAATGAATTTGTTTTCAATTTAATTAAGAAAAAGAATAAAAGAAAGGAAAATGAAGCGAGGCTGCCTTCTTCGGTGGTCTTTGAGGACCATTTCTGGAGGGGGTTGCTGAAGATGCTCCTCTGTGGTTGCTCTTCAGGTTGGCGGTTGTGTAAGCGCAGCTTTCTTCTTTCCCACCACAACTATACAGTGGCAGTCATTACAGGTTTTTTTAATATATATTATTCTTTCCCACTCCTCCTTTTTGTTTGAACTTCAGGATGAAAAAATGTAAAACATTTGGAAATGTTGTTAAGGGAGGAAAAGAAATCAACGTGGGTGACCTTCACTTGGCAGCCTTCAAAAGAGGTAAAAAGCATCCGAACGAGGAGGCTTTCCGTGTGTTTAGCTGTGATTTGTAGCTGATCTCCTCAACTCCCAACTACTCCATGAGTTTCATGCATAATGCAGCAGCAGTTTTGATTGAAGTAAAAAAAAAATCTGCTGACAGAATGTAGTGTCGGGCATCTGGGGAGATGTCTAATTAATTATTATAATTGACATCCACACCAGATGTCTGATATATGACGGTCTCTTTGTTGATAAAAGGTTTCGGTAATTCTGTTTGAACAGCACTTTTAGAACAATATGTTTTCCATTTAGGTCACAGGGAAAAAAAAATATGATTTATTTTTTTCAAGAAATTGAATTCTGTCGGATAGCGGCATTCTTTCGTCTTGCCTTCCAACTTCTAACCAGCCTTCAAAATGCATGGGATGAAGGATGCAATGGAAAAACATTCATCACAGTGTTGACCACTGATCAAAAGCACTTAGTGGGGAATTGCAGGATCTGTCATCATCTTTTCTCCCCTATAGTCACAAGGAAGAGGAGCTGATCTGACATATGGAAAAAAAAAAAATAATAATAATAATAAAGTGAAAGCCTCAATCAAAGAGCCAGTCTCAAATGGAAAGCCAGTATGTTCGGTTTTCAAAGAAGGTCTTGACTTCTTTCGAGTCATTGTAATACTTCCAGAGCATCTCATATTGAGAAAGGACAAAGCACGCTGTCACCTGAATCTTTCAGCCCCAAATTCAAACCAACTCTCAGCGCAATAGTAAGAAGTCACTTGCCTGGCTTTCTGCCTCACTAGCCCACGTTCTTCTGCATCTCTTTGCTTTTCTTTTTGGCTTGGGTCTGCTGAGAAAAGGTCTTTTTATGGCACGCTCACTCTGGATAATGGCAGGAAATACAAATCCTTCAGAAAATCCACTTTTATGAGCTTTCCAGAGTATGTGATGGATCTTAGAATTTCCACTTCAGAAAGTCATCACCTTGCCAGAGGATGTGGCTGTGCCGACCAGGTCTCTGAACTGTTTGAGGTTCATCCACTGCTACTTAACGTGTTTCAGTAACAAAACCTTATCTTTTTGCACATGATTTCTTTACCATCCCAGACAACGGATGATGCTCAGATGTTCCTCATGAGCTGGTGGGACCACCACCAGCCATCCCCAGAACCTGTCTTGGGCTCAGACCAGAGACTCAGACCCTAAGAGAGCAGAGAGAGCACCTACTTCTTTCCATCCCTTTCAACTGCTTCTTTTTCTTACAGCCTTGTAATAGATCTACATGATTTCAGAGTGGGGGAGGGAGTCAGAAAAGTTCTGCCTGTGCTTATTCCAGGTGGGAGTCAGCTCTGATGCAGAACATGCAGATTGTCAGGCTAACACGGACCTGCACTTAAGCCTGCTCAGTTTTTAATTTTTGAATCCATATTAATGAACATTAGTCAATCTGGATGCTTACTTCAGTGTAAAATTTAAAGTAAATTAAGGCTGTTCACAACCACACTGATTATTCCTTGCCCGATTCTGGGCACACCAGTTATTGACAACATTTTTCAGACCATCTGGTGGACTTGACCTAAGGTTGGGGTAAAAGTAGGGCACAGTCATATGAGTGCTTGCAAGACGTGTGGAGCCATTTAAGAAGTTACCTGCTCTCAGCTCCAAATTGCAGCTGCCGAAGCTGGGACATAGTCTCTGACTCATCCCTTCTGGTGCAAAGTATGACAGATTGACTCCAATTGCCTGTTAAAGTTCTCTGTCTAGAAGTAACCAAATACACGGCAGGTATTTCAAGGCATTTTGATGCCCAAAGAAGCAGATAGGCTCTAGTCATCATTTCAATGTCTGGAAGTGGTAATTTGCATCCTAGATACCCAATTTCCTCTCCAGCTGTGGCTCGCAGATGTGCAGGCATCTGACCTTACGTAGACACCTAAACCAGAAATTATTTTAATGGGAATTCAGGCACTTGTGATGGGGTTTTCGTTTCAATCATCTGAAATTTAAACATCATTTCTTAGTGACTTGTGGAGAGTCCCTTTACAGTTACTGAAGAGAGATTTATAGTTGTTATGCTGCATCGTTATCTAGGATGTCCCCCATTCTGCATAGGAGTTAAGTGCTTCGATACCTTTGTATGTTTGTCCCTAAGGGTTTGCATCTCTTCTGGAAATAGGATGCAGGCATCTATGTTACCTGACCCTTGTGGAGATATTTTCTGAGGGGGACAAACTAGACCAAAGCTTAACACGAGAACAAAGCCCTAAATGAAACGAAAGCAAGAATTCACGACACCCCCAGCACGACGACGCTGAATTTCCAGTGAAAACAGCAGCTTTATGCTCAGTTCCTGGCATTTTTTGTTTTATGGATACCCTTACCTGCCGAACAGAATAAAGGAAGATAAAGTACTTGCACGGAGATGTATTCACTTCTGTTCTGTTGGTAGTGATTTGAAACCTTTCACTCTTCTGATGTTAATGTCACTTTTAATATTGCAAATTTGCTAAGATGCCAAGCGAACAGCATTTAAATAATGTCTTTACAGGACTGATGCGTGCGTGAGTTTTTCGGCGAGGACGGCTGTGGCTTTATTCCGAGCATCCTTGCAAAGCATGTAGTCTGCAGCGTCTTGCTTTAATTTCTGATATAAATGTAAATGGTAATTTTAACATTTTAGATCCGAACTTGATTTCATCTGATTTTGGCAAGACACGTGCCATGTATTTTACAATTTAAAAACCAGGTTGGGAAATGTCAGCTTTCATGAGCGGGCGGGCTGTGTCATTGACAGCACACCGAAGGCACGTGGCAGATAAGGAGAAGTGGGGGTAAGGAGGCATTGGGAGATGATTTGCATCAGAGAAGGCTGCTGGGAGGGAATGGCTAAAATGTAGGGAAATTAATATGAATATCTAAATGAAATGCTGTTAAACAGCTTCCGACAACCACAACTGAATTGCGCCTTGGCTACTAGCTGGGGTAAACATTTAACGGCTGGTTGCAGCAGCTGGTGTTAAAGCCTGCAGGTCCCAATCCTGTCTCTGGTGTCAGAGGTCCACCCGTGGGCTGACCCCATCCTCCATCACCCATCTCAGCTAAGTCTTGTTTGTTCAGTTTGGGTGGATCAAGCCTAGGAAGGCTCAGCTCCCAACATGAGGTGCTGGTCTGGTGGCCTCCATAAATACCCACCTTCTCTCAAGGATGTGCTTCACCTCCTGCGTAGACACAAACCACCTTCTCAGCCATCTCCAGAAAAGGACTTCAGCTCCTTCTGCCTCTCTGTCGTTTGGATGTCAGAAGATGGTCCGAGGCTGGAGCAGCTCCCGTGCGAGGACAGGCTGAGAGAGTTGGGGGTGTGCAGCCTGGAGAAGAGAAGGCTCCGGGGAGACCTTCCAGCACCTCCCAGTGCTGAAAGGGA
>NW_010135322.1:25932-34459 GCF_000699245.1 Pterocles gutturalis
TGAGTTACCGTGGTTCCGTCCACTGCTGGCAGCAGGGCTGAGCCCATCTCGGTGGCACACACTCAGCCCATAGTGGACCAGGGCTGGAGGCGGAGGTTCAGACCGAGCTGTGTCGCTTTGCATTTTCTGATCATTGTCTTAGGAATCCTCTTAAGCATTTTGTTTCAGGATGGTGAGGACCGTGTCATGGTGAGAGAAAGCCAATTTAAACAGCTCTAACAAACCAGTTTGTTTAGTTGTTTGTGTTTCGAAGGGCTGGGAGATGGGATGGGACTGGGAAGCAAAGGTGGTACCAGGGTACCCATCACCAACCCTTCATGTCCACTGATGCTGAAGAGGTTGCACAGCAAGTACCAAGAAAAGGAAAATCAGAGTTTCCAAGGGATGCAGAAAGGAGCAGAGAGCTCTTTTCTGAGCGTGAGTGCAAAGTCTGTCAGCCAGTCGCTCCCGTGGACTTGCGGTGTACAGGCTGCTAATTAAGAAACCAGAGGCCTGAAATCACTTGCTTTTATCCTGCAGTTTTTCTCTTGTAAGGATCTCCTGGGGTTCGGTTAGTCAGCACATTGAGGGGATTAGAGAGCCCTGGGAGATACCTTCAGAAATACCAGGGAGCTAATTAAAGCAGGCAAGGGGAGCTGGCCGGAGAAACCGCTCCACAAATACACAGGCATTCAAAGGCACAGGCAGAAAATGCAAGACAAGGAGAAAAATGGAGCTTTAAAGAGAGACAAACGAGAGAGACAGCGAAAGGAAGACCACCTGCAAGGAATAAGAATTATTAGCAACTTTCTTCTTCACCAGCAGCCATGGTTTTCCCTCTAGATTTTGCCCCCAGGAGCAGCAATATGGCCATTATGGAAATTTTTTTCCTAAAACAACAGTAATCATTTGCGCCCTTCCAGTCATTAGCGGATCTGTTTCTCTCACCCAGCTGCTGTGTGAGCTCACAAGGCAGTGGGAAGCGGTAATGTTGCCTTTCCTTTTGGTTCCTGAACATTTCTCATTATAGGATCCGGCTTTACGTAACTTGTTAGAGCACCGGAAAGTCTGAAATATTCGGGCTTACGTTTTCCTTGATGTTTTTTTGCAACAAGAAACAAATTAGAGTAGAAGTACAAAGTACCACTGGCTATGTCTGAGGAAGGTGACAGAGGAAAATAAATGGCTTTGCTGCTTTATAGGAATATCTGCCATCATTCATTGAGTGGCTCTTGCTATTTGAGTAAGGAACCTGGGATTTGGAGGCAGAGTCTCCTTTGTATCAAAGATTTGGCTTTGCCATCCCATTCTGCTTCTGCTGAGCTGGAAGCCAAAAAGAAATCCCAGTTCACATGGTCGTAGCCCAGGCTATGGCTGTTGGAGCCTTTCCATCCCCTGCAGTGATGGGGAGGGCAATGCAGACCAGGCAGCCTTGAATCCAAGGGAGAAAGGGGCTTAGAAGTCCTTGGGGGTTTCTAAGACCTTCTTGAGTTGGCGACGATCCCAAAGGCTGGGCAAGAGACCTCCAGCCATCCCTTCCCACCGCTGCCTCCAAGGTTTTATTTAGTGAATAGCTGAGTCCTGCTATTGTCCCTTATCTCCAGGGGCTGCTCTGCCAAAAAGATAAATGTCCTGGCAGCGCTGCTGGCTGCTCCCTTCGCCCAGGCAGCGGAACAGGATGGGACTGCTGGAGGCTGTAAAATGAGTGCTTCAGAAAGGTGATGGAGGGGAGGAATGAATGGATGTTGAGAGCTGTGGAAAAGCATATTGTTTGTGCAAAGTCAAATGCTTGAAAAAACCAGAAGAAGCAGCAACGAGGATGCTGTACTCTTCGTTTCCAACTCGAATATTACAGCAGCCCACAAGTGGGTCCTGAAGTGGGCTTGAGCCCGGAGCTGACGGCGCGATCGGTGAACCCCAGCTTCAGGGAGCAGATGAGTTGGGTCACTTTGCTCATGAAAAAAAACCCATCCAGCCATGACTCAGAAATGCAAGTGAGAGTACTCTCCGTGCTGAGAGGGTCCCGGGCAGCAGGGATGATGGAAAGGCAGTAGGAGCAGGTCGGTGAAGCAAACGGAATTGGAGAGGAAGGGTTGACTCTGGAGAGGCTGGGAGAAAACAGCAATCACGGCAGTTAGCAAAATAATAAATAAACCCTCCGTTTATTTTCAGTGAGAGAAATGGTCACAGCTGAGCAAACGCCTAGCGATGGGCTGTCTGGGGTGAGTGATGGATAGAGAGGAGAACAAGGCTCGATGAGGTTTCATGAGCAAAGCAAATACATAAAAGCAAGCACTTGGCAGGAGAGCTGCGGTGAGTGGGATGCGTGGAGGCGTTTCTCTGAAGGCATGGCCCTTCGCAGGGAGAGGCTCTCTCTGCTCATAACAAGCCCATGGAATTACACAGATTCAGGGAGGATAAAACCTTCTGGGTCAACTTTTGTCAATTATTTGAGCCAGAAAAAAAGAAATTAAAAAAAAAAAATAAAGAAGAGAGCTTTTACCCTGCCATTTTCAAACTGGAACATTTTGACTGTTTCACAAAAAACACTGTTTTTGTTGCAAAATGGACTTAGATGTTTGAAGAGTAAAAATAATCACGCAATTCAGGCTGAAATGAAGAGGGTTTGTTTTGTGCCAGGCAAACGCTGACAGTCGGCTTTAACCTTCGGGAGGCTCGGAGAGTGGCTGAGGGCTGGAGGAGGTGCTGATTCATACCAGGAAACATCTATCTGTAATAAGACCGAGAATTAACTATTTTTGCCCCCTGAAATTTTGCGGCAGACTATTATGGGTTTCAAAGGCAAGTGGGCAGGCGAATGGGGAATGTATCCGTGAAGGGCTATTAAGTACAAAAGCATCAATAGGCAACTGCGAGCTGAAAACGCTTGGGAAAGTAACAAAACAAAGTACTCACCCTGTTATACACATCTCTTGGTGTCCACATTAACCACTCTGAAGATAGAAACCTGGGTTACCTGTACCTTTGGTCTGACCCATAATAGCTGCTCTTGTGTGTCATAAACTGAAATAAAAAATGCTCTTGTTTTATTCCTTTATTTCTAAGCACAAATTGAGTCATGAACTGAGTCATTTCTGCTGCTGTTCCAGCTCCTGCCACGATCAGACCCAGTTCCCACTGACCTCGCTCCTTAGCCTCGCTGCTCCTTCAAAGTTTCATCTCTTATCGCAAAACTTAAAACCAATAATTTAGTTTTTCTCCAGTGCTTCTTTCCTCTTGCAGCTGCTGACATGGTCAGCAACGAGCCATCGCAGGAGGTGCAGGGACGCCCCAGGGCTCAGAGCGTTTGGGGAGCATCATCTGCTACAGGTACTGGTGGAGGTGGAATCTTCAACCAAGGGGCTCCGATTTCAGAACTGCTGGATTTTTGATCCAGCCAGGGTTAATTTCCAAATCCCACTGTTAACTTTTACCCCAAACTCTCCCTAATCTGTCATCTTCATCTCCTAAAGGAACGATGAATCTGGTGGTTCTGCAGCCAAACAAAGCACATGGGAAAACAAATTCGTCTCAGAGGAAATTAAATGTATATTCTAGGGTTAGTGACAAAATACACAAAAACCTCTTTTGCACCAAGATAAACACTCTGTTTGCCCCAAAACATCATACTGATGTGCTGGTAGCTCACTTAACCCTTTTGTTTTAAACTCTCCTTTTTCACTTGCGGTGTACGACATTTTTTTCAGGAAATACTGTCTTATACCTGAAAAAGCAAAGGAGCCCACTTTGAAACCCGTGAGCGAGCCGGAGTTCTGCCGGTGCCTGGCTGTGCTCATTGGGGTATGCAAATAGATAAACCGCCGGTTGAGATTCCACCTCTTATCTAAAATTGTTATCTCCCCATCTTCCTAGTCGCCGGGACCTCATTTGCGGATGACAATACATTAATGAAAAGCCGTACTCATCCCTTTTGTTCCGATTAAAGAAATGGCAACCCGTCTTGTGTTCCGCAGCAGCGGGGATCCGGCACGGGGAGGTGGAAGAGGGGTGAACCCAAGTGGTTCCTCGTTCTGCTGCCCTTGTTTCAGACTCTGTAATGAAACATTAAGGGAGTTCTGAGAAGTTCTTGTGGCCACAACAGAGGACAGATATCACAACGTGGGCTTCAAGTCAAGGTGACTGTTGGACTCCCAGAGTGTGTAGCTCTCCTACTGGTTCATGTGGGTGAGGAGAGAAGTTCCTCTTAAACACAGGGCAAGGTTATTTCATATTATCTTCACTCCACCTCCCTGGGGTGGGGGTTCCAGCCCACTGCCTTCAGCTGCAGGACTTGCCTGAGGCTCTCACTGATCACGACTTTTTGTCAAGCCCACTTGCTCGTGTAGATCCCCAGGGATGGGACTAACTCAGAGCTCTGGGTTTGGGTTTCCCTGTTAGGAGGATCTGCATGGTTCAAGCCCTGCTCCCCTCAAAGTCCTCGTGATGTTCTACCTTGGGCTGATGGCCATGGTGACTCTGCAGTGAACGGGCCCTGTCAGACCTTTTGAGGACACAGGGCGTAGAAACTATGGTACAGGTTATAACACAGCTCCTCCCTGTGCTTCTCCAACACCAAAGGATTTCACAGAATAAGTGTTTGATGAGGCAGGCTGGATGAGGCTTTGAGCAACCTGGGCTAGTGGGAGGTGTCCCTGCCCATGGCAGGGGGTGGAACTGGATGGTCTCTAAGGTCCTTTCCAACCCAAACCATTCTGGGATTCTCTGATCCTATGTACAGCAGAATACCATAGCGTTACAAGGAATAGGATTGTAAGTAGGCTTCTCAGCGCCCTAAACATAATACACGGCTGTGGTGAGGTCAGTTGTCACAGTACCCATCAGAGCAGCGTGGTAGCACACCAAATTGCTAGCATTCGGTGAGAGACTCACGAGCAGTAGAAAAGAGTTGTGGTTTTCCACGCACAGAATGGAAGAGATGTCTTCAGTGGGGAGATCCCCCCTGTGCCGAGGACAACACGGGCTGGCTGAATGCTGGGATGAAAGGCAACGGGGAGGGCTTAAAATCATCTGTATCAGGTCAGACTCAAGATCTGCCCACATCTTATCCAAGTCAATAGCAGAGGTCCACAGGGAGTATCAAACCAGGATATACATGAAGGGATAGTTCCCCAGCACATCCTGGTGTCCAGTAACTCATACCCTGGGGCTGTCCCAAGCCAGAGGTGGGGTCTTTGTAGTTCATTAGCCTTGATTGTCTTTTTCCATCCATGAATTTGCCAAGGAGCTCTTTGAACCCTCATGTATCAGCATCCACATCCTCTTGCTTCTACTTCCCAAGCAGGACGAAATCATCCTTCCAGCTGTACCGGGGGCTTTCAGCCACCAACCCTCACCGGTGCAATTAAATAATTTAACTGGAAGGTGAATGAGACTACAGGTGGATGCATAGCTAACAGGTGGAGAACCTCTCCTTGATCATAGTGGTTGTTAAAATATCCCCAGGGGCTGGCTTTAAAAGGGGACCCTTCAAAGGGCTAGAAGGGCAAAATCCATCAAGGGAAGCTGATAGGACCCGGAATAGTCAAATTCTCTTTTGAGCCGTGCAGGGGAACAAGGTTTGATAACAATCAGAGCATTTACAGTCTCTCAAAGGATTAGGAACGTCAGTCAAACCCAAGGCAGGAAGGTGTTAGTAAAAATAAAATTAAAAAAAAAAAAAGTAAAATAAAAAAAATAAAATAGAAAGGAATAAAAGTAGATAGGGACTGCTCTGGAGGAGTTTGCTAAGTGCTTGCATTGACTTCCACTTTGAATTGGGAACTGAGTCCAAAGTCTATATGGTTTTGAGAAACCATTTCCTTACAGAAAGCACAAATAGCGACTAAGAGATGCTATTCTAAGAAGCACTTGTCACTGTACTCATTCAAAGTCGCAGCAGTGAGTTGTGCCAGGATTTTTTTTTTTTTTCAGCCCTGCTAATTCTGTGTCAGCTCCATCCTTCTAGGTATCTAGCTCCATCTCAGACTGTGAAAACATTTAAGAAATTGAAAAGCTTTTGATTCTTAAAAAGAGGCAGTAATACAAGTATGAAAAATATGATTTGGGAGTGGATGTAATAACATTCCTCCAGGCATTCAAGCAAAGAAAAAACCCTTCTGGTGAAATCTATCCCACTCTAGAGCAGCTCAGGCTTAAATAGGATGAATTAGGTGGAGCAGTTGTGCTGCCCTTGGTCCTAAAAATGGACTTCATTCTTAATAGGGTGTAGGACCAGTCAAAGCTTCATTCTGAAGGAAAATTTATGTTTTCAACAGAACTGGATTTTTCCAATGACCAGCCACCTCTAGCAGAAAATGTTTCAGTTTCATCAGAAACGCCAACTACGTTTTTGCCAGGAGCACAGATATTATTACTCAGAAGCATGTGAGGTGGCTTGCGTGGATTGCAGGGCGGGTACTTGGGGACACACCACCCCGGAGCTCCTCCAGCGCTCTGCTGGCCCCAGTGTGGGGATGGGGACAGTGTCACATCCTGGGCTACCACAGCCACCCAACCGGGACAGGAGAGCAGCAACCTGCAGCAGGGGGACTGTCACTCCCAGTACGCATTATTTGGTTTCCCTATCAGAATCTCAAATGTACAGATGTTCCAATATTTGTACATAATATAAAATTTTATCTTGTAAATTTAAAAAAAAAAAATGGGGGGGGGGGGGGGATGGAAAGATCCATAAGGAGGACTATGAGCAAGAAATGAAAAAATACAGAATATCTAACAGTGCAAATGGATATCTAATATGTATAAAAAGAGGATAATTATACAGACTAATTGATTTATACATATGATAATAATATACAGGTATAATATATTCCAGGCTGGATGAAGCTTTGAGCAACCTGGGCTGGTGGGAGGTGTCCCTGCCCATGGCAGGGGGTGGCACTGGGTGGGCTTTAAGGTCCCTTCCCACCCAAACCATTCTGGGATTCTGTGATTCTATGATAAATATTGATATGATACAGGTAATGATATCAATATCTTTAGATAAATAACCATACATACAGTCATATAAATCACTATATTTTGTATATGCAGCAGACAGCTAGGATGTCTCAGACACCCAAGCATCACTCCTCATCCTCCCAGAGCAGGATGATCATAGGCCACGGCCACATCAGCCGATCCGTGCGCCGGGTTGGAGCCTGTGAGAAGGAAGACACGCTGACACGTGTGCAAACAGACACACACTGTGATCGCTGCCAGGGATTTGACTTTGATTTTTACCTGTTTGCTTTAATATAAAGTAAAAGGTCATTTTCGAGTAACATTCCGCAGTGTTCACTGTTTATTCTCGGTTGGAGATGCGGCATCTCTCTTATCTGACATTTCCACGACAAATTAAGTTCCTCAGACACCTTTTTTAGGATGCAAAACGATTACTATCTAACACAACTCTGAAATATAATAAACTCCACCGATCGCTCGTGCATCTCCGCCGGCGTGGTGTTAATGCGTTGCTGCTCAGGGCAGCTCTGCGGTAGGGCAGAGCTTCTTCCCCTCGTTTTACAAGTCAGGAGGGGATGCACAGACTTCAGACCTAAAGAGGGTTATCTCATTTATCTTAACCAGCCCTCACCTTTAAAAACATCCTTTTCTCCAGCACCTGAATAGGGACAGGACTAGAGCAATAGTGGGCATTGAATAACTCCTCTCCTTCCCCTCCCCCTGCGCTATCCTCTAGTTCCATCAAATTTCCTTGAACATGGTCAGGGGGCTGAAAAGGCAAGGAGGCACCCCAAAATAGGGTGATCCCAAATGACTCCATTTTCTTAGGAAACCAGCCTGAAAACAGCAGGAAGCGTTTCCATGCTCCAAGCACAGAGAAGAGCACCAGCAGCACAAGCCAACATCCCCCCCACGCTTTGCAGCGAGGAGCTGGGAGAAATTCCCAACCAATCTTGGAAAGTGTGCAGAAACTCAGGAGCTTTGAAAACACCTTGGAAAAAATCAGCATTAATCTTGTTGAAGTGATGAATGATGCAGCTGAGGGACCAGCTCTGCAGCAGAGGCGCCAGGGTGGGATCCAGATGTGCTGCTGAGGATGCATCTGCCCTTTATCCCAGCTTGTCTCCAGCCTGGATCCAGGAGGCACTGGAACAAGGAGTTGTGGTTATGGCAATGGTGTTGAAGGTTAAATTGTGCTGTTCAGTGAGGAGGAATGACTTCTTTTCTCCATCACGCATGTAAACAGCAGGAGACTAAGAGCGAGGTAACACTGAGCAGCCCACAGCAGTGCCAGCTTGTGTAGAAATGTTTCCATTTAGTGATTTGGGGTCCAAAATACAGCTCTGCTCCATCCAAAGCACTTTGCAGGGAAGACTGCAGCATTAACATCATCTTCTGGGAGGAAAATCAGAAAGTTTGGCCTTGTCTTTCAGGTCATTTTTTGCATTAGTGGTTCATTGCTACATCTCCGCAGCATCTTGATACCATCTATGTCATCGTGGCTTATTAGCGTTGCCTTGGTGGTGGCTTCTGGACCAGAAACATTTTGTTCCCAGGTTGGAGGACACATTCACACTAGACATAA